>NW_016804209.1:847453-857322 GCF_001698545.2 Rhinopithecus bieti | reverse complement strand
GCACTATTCACAATAGCAAAGACTTGGAATCAACCCAAATGTCCATCTGTGACAGACTGGATTAAGAAAATGTGGCACATATACACAGTGGAATACTATGCAGCCATAAAAAAGGATGAGTTTGCATTCTTTGTAGGGACATGGATGCAGCTGGAAACCATCATTCTTAGCAAACTATCACAAGAACAGAAATCCAAACACCACATGTTCTCACTCATAGGTGGGAACTGAACAATGAGATCACTTGGACTCGGGAAGGGGAACATCACACACCGGGGCCTATCATGGGGAGGGGGGAGGGGGGAGGGATTGCATTGGGAGTTATACCTGATACAAATGACGAATTGATGGGTGCTGACGAGTTGATGGGTGCATGGGTGCAGCACACTAACATGGCACAAGTATACATATGTAAGAAACCTGCACGTTATGCACATATACCCTAGAACTTAAAGTATAATAATAATAAAAAAAAAAATTCCCAGTGATTCAGATAGTCCCATCTGGGGAGCACAGGGAAATGAGGTAATAATGAATAGACCTTAGTGTCACATAGATCAGGGCATGTTAAATGTGATTATTCCATATTACATAATTTCACAGTAAGCGTGGCAATCAAGCACCTGTAGTTCCGTTTTCCCCCCAAATGAGTTAGATTTAATCATCAAAAGTAAATTAAACAGAAATTTTACAATAGAGAAGTATTACATGTCAGTGTCTTGAAAACTGAGCAGGGACAAGAAGGGATTGAGTGCTGCCTCTCAGTCTAATCCCTTGCAAAGATGTGTACAGTGTCTCTGGTACTCTGGCTCAGGAAACGGGGAGGCTCTGCTGGTTCTGTGTGTAGAAGTCAACTTGCCCACCACTCACTCTTTGCTACCACCAGGAGCCTCACCTTCCTGGCCCTGGTCATTGCCCTTCTTTTTGTGGCCTGCAGTGATGTCATCAATCCATTTAAGAGCAGAACTACAGTCTCCATTGCTACCCTAGATGTCAGCAGCTTCACAGCCAATGGCTCCTATATGCCCAGTTCCTTGATCTCCACCAACATACTTGTCTCAGCACTTACACCCCAGGTCTCACGGTTCTCCTAGGTGTGCTTGGCCTGAAGGGAGGTATTATAATAATAAGCAGATGGATGTTAATAGCCCCGCAGTTCTGGATTACGGTATGAGGGATGACCTCTACAACCCAGGTAACAGCCCTGTATGGCCATTGTTCATACCAGTCATGACCTTGGATTTTTCTGTCAAGACATGGACCATAGCCATCTCAGAGGCCCCACCCTCTGACACCAAATGTGGATTGAAAAGAAAGTTGCAATAAACTTGCACAGCAAATAGAAGTTGTGTTATGTTTCAGAGAGAGTCTATTTGCCATTGCCCTGGAGGAGAATGGTGCAGACCTTGGGGTCTTTGTATTTACTGATGAATGTAAAGTCCTCATCTGCAGTTTTCTTGATTTTCAGCATGCCTACTCCTGTTCCTGTATTAAATAGGATATCAACATGGATTTCAGGAACTCTCTTATGATATACACAATCACTGTCATTTGGTGTGATTGTTACTGTATTTGAAATCCTCCAGTGGGCTAAGTTGAGGGAAATGTGTGAGTACAACAGTAATTTCAACTTAATATACTCAGTTTCCCAAGAGACTTCTTTATTTTGTCCTAGAATGTCATGACAAAACAGTCTAAACAGTCAGTGATGGCAATTGTTAGGATCGTGCCCCTTACCTTTACATTGCATCATATCTTATTGATAAGATTATCCAACGTTAAAGATCAGCAGGACAACCATAAAATTATATCAGTGTTTTCAAATATATTAGTTTTTTTTTTTGAAAATGCAGTAATAAAAAATAAGAATTTAGTTGCAATGAACAAGGGAAATAATAGCTATTTAAACTTTTACCTTATGGGTTGTAAAATATGGGTAATACAAAGTAACAGAGCAGAAATTCTTTCTGTTATATTTAGTCTTTTAAAATTCTATCTGTCTGTTTTTGAAATAATTTTTTAAAAAATCAATGCAAAAATCCTTTTGGTGAATGGTGTTTTGATAACCTCTCTACAAAAGCTGTTCTGGGCATCCTTCACCACTTGCCTGTGTGCATTATCTGTAATCGTCTTTTAATAGACTGAGACTAAATTATTAGAAAAAAACTGCATCACCAGGGAGTAAGGGTTGTCAGATACTACTGAGATGTAATACATCAAATGCTCAGGTGTTCAGCTTTATCTTATAGGCTGTTCATTTGCAGGACACACATGTTAAGAAAAAGTTTTCAACCTTTCTAACCTGTTCTGATTTCAAATGAGCAAAGAAATGAGCACTAACAACAAAGAGAACAATAGAATTAATGAGTCCTGGACAACAGCAACGAATTAGATAAAGGGTTTGTGACTAAAAGGAAGATAATTCAAACCTTCTTTTCCAAGGAGCACGTATTTGGACTCAAAACTAATTAAAAGTTCCCAAAAGAAGAGTTTTCTTTAATAGGCAGGACTTACAATGGCTTCAAATTTTCAAGAAAAATACAGAATTTTGCAAATGGAAAACTTCGTGGTAATCAATGATTCATTTTTGTCTTAGTCCATAACTGCAGTAAAATTATGAAAATGCAACCTGTATCTAAAGCAGTCCTGCATGGCCAAAACCTAGCAGTAATTAAAAGTTTTGATATAATAATTATAGGTCTAGAATTTTAAAAATTAATTTTAAATTCCAGGTTAATTTTCTTTCTGTTGAACTTTATTCACTTGATCATTTTTCGTCTTTCTGAACATTTTCTGTCATTTATTCAGTCACAAATAACTTTGCATAACTGTGTTCTCCTTCATCACATATAATAATTTCTTTCTTTTTTTTCCATTAAATTTGTTCTGTTGTGATCTGGCTCTACAATTCACTTCCATGACTAGAATTGCTTCTTTGTTTGCATTCATCAAATGATCACCTTGTTCTTTACAATACAGATCATTATTCAGCTTCTCAATCTTGTAATTTTTTGAGTAGACACAAGGTGAGAGGATCTTGTTTTTGATCTAAATATAAACAATCTATTTCAGTCCACAATGATATGTTCTCATTTCTGCTTTTTTTAAAATGCTAAAAGTTGCTAGTATGAAAACCCTCAATATTATGTTCTCCTTTAGCCAAAAATTCCACTTTTGGAGTTTTCCTGTGAAACTGTGTGCAAAGATTTTTATTATAATGGTGATGTTAAATAGGAATCAGTGGGATGCAAAAGTCCAGCAGATGGGAGTGGTCTAAATAAATTATCATGGGCTGTTTCATTCATAAAATGAAAATAACGTAAAAGAATTTATTGAATTGGAAGCATTTTAAGTGAACAAAACTAAATGAAAATCTAATCAACATCTATTCTTGTTTAAAACATGCATTTTCAAATATGTGTATGTTCTCAAAGACAACTGGAAAATATTTCATCATATTCTATACATGATCTTTAGCAGGATGAAATAATAATTTTCTCTTTTGGTTTTAAAAGAAAATTTGATTAAAAAATACTTCTAGGTTGATTGACTTTTCTCCTTACGAAAAGAGCTTTTATTTTAACCAAGTCTCACTCTTCATTAAAAAAACTGTTGATGGCTTTTGTTTTTCTTGCAGAGAGCATGAGCAATGTCATAAATGAACGTTTCTGTGTATATTAATAACCTTACACCTACATTCAGACTCAAAACCTGAGAGAAACTGTAATGCTCTTTAATTTTTATAGTCATGCATTGTATAATGACTTTTTGGTCAATGATGAACTGCATATATGATGGCGGTCCCATAAAATTGTCATATCATATTTTTCTGTACCTTTTCTATGTTTAAATGTGTTTAAATACACAAACACCATTGCCTACAATTGCCCACAGTATCAGGACAGTAACATGCTATTCAGACTTGTAGCCTAGCAGCACTAGGCTATGCCGTATGGCCTACATGTGTAGTAGGCTATCTCATCTATGTTTGTGTGAATACACTCTAGGATCATCACACAATGACAGAATTTCCGAACAACGCATTTCTCAGAATGTGTCCCCATTGTTAAATCATGCATAATTATGTTTTAATCACACGTTCATTCATAGGAATAAAACTTGAGCAAAAGGGACTTTCAGATTGTTTTCTAGACCTGTACACTTAGGGAAATGCTTAAAGATCAGCACTGTTTGCTCCTCTGTTTATCAAATTCTTGAAGGCAAGATATATGTAACAAATTGCTTCTCTGTTCACCTTCATATCCAGGTTTATGAGTACCATTTATGTATTTAATTAAATACATTAATAATCTAATTAGATTTATGTCAATGTAACTTTATTTTAAAATTATTTTTTAAAGTAGAGAAAGCTTATTTATAATGCCTCCACTCTGAGTAATCACTTTTAATAATTTGGGTCATAAATTTCCAGACACTTTTCTACATTCATTTGTAGAATGTTGTGTACAATATATCAAGTGCCTTTGTAGTGTTTAAAAGTTTGAAACTGTATAGTGTTTTAAATTTTGTATTGTGGAATTTATTTTCCATCATTATTTCTACGTTGGGGATCATTATATGTATGTGTGTGTATATACATTGCATATATTTTATCCATATGTATACATACACCCTTAGATGTAGTATTACATTTCTACGATTTTACTTTTTATAGTATAATATTTAAAACTTTATAAATATGTTAATATATCAGAATTAGATATAAGTTTACTATTTGAAATTTTAAGTGGATTATGTTAAAATATTAATGTTATGCACAGTCTCATCAAGTTCCATTGCCTTCTTCATTTTCAAAAAATGTGCTTATCTACTCCTTAATCCACACACTAATAGTATGAAGTAATATCTTACTCACACTCCCTCCACCACTATATATGGTATGAGTACACATAGGATATGTATTCATATCTGTTTATAACTTCCTTCCTCAAGTTTCAGAAGATAAGTTATTTAATCACTTGAAAGCCATTTATCATGACTTCTTTGGCAGCAAGATAATATTTTCTTCCCCCTTAAAACATCTTTCTAATTTCCTTGGTTTTAATGAACAGGAAAAAATGGAAACATAGTTTTGAAAACCTACACTCATATTTATTTTCAAAGAAAAGATTTGACAAGAGATTTCTTTCATGAAGTCACATTCTTCGGAGAAGCATAAGAATAGCATAGTGGCTAATCAGATGTTATGTCAGGAAAATGTGAAGTTCAGATGGCTCAAAAGCTTCAGTCTAATTTAGCAGTGAAAACAAACAAACAAAAAAACAGTGTAACCTAGGGAAATTAAGGTGATTTCTTATCTCATTCATCAAAAGCAATTTCAGTTTAATATTGTTTGGAAAACTGGTAGGACAAATTATTTATGACAACTGTGAAAGAAAAGGTGAAACTTGGAACGTTTTTCATAGACTAAAGAATCTGTATATTTACTCCTCCAACAATTCCTTTGATTCCTTCTAAATAATTATGGTTCAAAAAATACGTAGTTATTGAAGTTTTATGTCTTGTAAATATTGGGGAGATGATGTCAATGATAATTTTATGTAAATTATGTTTTAATATACTATTCAAGCAGATCAAGTAGTTACATCACACACACACACACACACACACCCCACACACACATACATGGAAAGTGAGAGAGAGACGAAAGATCTATTTCTCCACTAATAATGTTTTGCTCTTAGCTTTTTATTTTATTTCTTATCACATTCAATTCTGTCTTAATAAATGTTTAATAACATATTGTTATACTAATGAATTCATTTAAATTGCTGGGTGTTTTTGTTTTTGGTTGAGACACTTTGAGGATGAATCATATACTTGTCTTCGAGTGTCAAAATAGATTGGTGAAACTTACAGCACAGAAAATCATCTTGAAATCAGACAATTTTGACTTCTAAGAGTACATTAAATCATAGCAGGCTAACCAAGCCTTAAAGAAGGAAGGGAATAATGTTTGTCCATAATCAGCAGATTGTGAAGAGGATATGAATATGTAAAAACAGTAGTCATTAAGTTCTAATCACCAGTGTGGTTGTATATTTACTTGTAAAAGGCCTCTAAAGCAAATAATGGGATGGTGAAGATGTCTGAAACCTGGGAAATGTAGAGAAGGAGACCAAAAGAGAAAGGATGCATTGGATTCCATGTTTTCTGGGTGAATCCAACACACACACACAAATTTTTATTTTATTTATGAAAGCCAGTTTCATCTGTTTGCAATGTGAATATCAAATATTAATAGTTGCATTTATAATATCTCATTTACAAGTATAATTGAACTATGTGAAAACCCAGCGTGACACATTATAGCTTTGGGTTAAACCAACAAATGCTATTATATTTTGCAATTGGAGTCTTTTTCAATCACTTGTCAAAAGTACAAGTGTTTCATTTTATTTTTAAAAACTTCACTTGGAACTATGAAATGATTTAACTATACATGATTTAATTATATAATAAATAAGAGGTGGGGGAACAACTGAGCATATGAAGTTATACAAAATAATTTCCAGTGATTTCTGCTTTGTAATTCTCTAGAAGCTAGAAATTCTTTGTGAAAGTAGGACCTGGACACATATTCGTAAGATTGCATATTCTGTCAAATTCCTTGCTTTCTCTCTGAATAATTGTGAAGTGGAGGCAACATATTATTGCCTAGATGCTTAAATTATTCCACAGGATAGGATCTCTAGTCACCATGAACAATTTGAAGTGTTGTCAATGTTACAAAATTATAAACACCCTTCACCATTTGAACATTCAATTAATCAAGTGCTATTCTCATTTTCCTTAGAACCATTACGTTACAAAATAGATTTAACTCTGCCAAGAGTCTTCCATGTGTATAAAAATAATCAAACTCAATATAAAGTACACTTCAGGTATTCTGATCTATTCTACCTCCAAAATAACTACATCCAAATGAAGTGCTAGAATTAATTTTATGTTACATGTTGTTTAATAACTTAATTTAGCTATAGATATGTTAGCCTATATCTAATAGAAAATATATGAGAATTTGAAAGATGCTGAAGTACTTTTCACTAAATTGTAGATGTATACTTACTTGAAAACGTTTTCCAAATTAATAATTGAGCTTGAATTTTCAAGCATGTAATTGTCATTTAATAAATTCTGCAACTGTGCACTCATAATCTCTAGCCTTCTAAAAGAGTTAAAAGACCATCAAAAACTGATAAATTCACTCCCAAGTTATAGCTTATGCCCTGGAAAGAACATGGATCATTCTGTAACCCAATGCTAAGTTATGTGTTTCCAGAGCCAATAACAGGCAGTTAAGTTCACTGCCTTTCCCTAGCAAGGCTATGTTGAAAGGAAACTGAGAATAACTAGCAATAAATTGGTAATTTTTTTATAAGCAAGCAAAAAATGTTTATTGACCTATTTTATATTTCCAGTATAATAAAATCAAATTTTATTGCTCTTCCAATGTTTTACTGGTCCTTGGAATTTAAGTGTATTCAAATGTGTATTTTGTTGAGATTTCATATGATGTTGATAGAATAGTGAAAACAATGTGTCAAAAAATTTAATGCCGGTTATACATTTCATTGTGAAGAGCATCATAGTAAATGATAGCTAATGTTGTAATTCCAGGCATATAGTTGGCAACTGCTATTGCATTTGATGGTGTTAATTATAATCATGGGAGAAACATTTGATTATTGTCTTAACTTAAAAGATGTAAGTTAATAAAGTGTTCTTTAATTTAAATGTAAGTAATCATCTTATGGTATTTAATATAATATTCAGAAGTAAATATCCCTTGAATAAACTTTTGGCACCTAGTTAGGAGAGTTCAAATTCAAAATATGTTTTATACGAGAAATTCTTAGAAGATGGCAAAGCGTATTAGAGAGTGATATTTTAAAGTTCTCATTAAAAACATCATGGATATGCCAGAAACCAAGAGCTATTATATATATATGTGTATATATATATGTCTATACATATTTATTTTACAGTAAATACATTTGTCTTATATTTTATATATTTTTTTCAAAAGCACTACTTACAAGAGTAATCAGAAAATCTAAGTATCTAGAAATAAATCTAACCAAATATATGTAATTATACAATCACGGTATGAAGAGAGTGAGAAAGAGAATTGTCTATTTTACTTTTCATGGGATACAATAAAACATTTATACATTAAATGTTTTCTGAAGGACCTGGAGCAACATTGTACTATTCCGAGATGTTTTTACCCTTACTTAATCACTGTTTGTTATTCCAGGCAAAACCAAAACACACACACACACACACACACACACACACACACACACACACACACACATTCCTATCCAGTAACTAGTGTTTCAAGCAGCAGCTTGTTGAGACTATGCTGCAGAGAGATTTGGATCTCATCCAGGTTCCACAATAGCATAGCTGCATGACATTGAACAAATTACCTACCTTCTCTGATCATTAAGCTTCATCTCTGCAATGGGGATATCACTATGCCCCTAGTGGCAAGACAGAACTGAGCTGGCAGACACAGTGTGCTTATTAACAGTGTTTGGAACTTGATAAATAGTAAGTTATAGTTTATGTCAATCCTCTTCCTTTTTGCCTTCATATCACTAATATGAGTTTTCTATGTTATTTGAGAAAATGCAATTCTACTACAGAAAACAGGAAAACAAACCAGGATGGAATAAAATATTATGTATAGATGGTAAGTAAATAAACTATGATGTGTATATGGAAAGGATTCATGCGGCGTATTATATAGAGAGTAATTTAGTAGCTTGTAAGATATGCTGAAGAAAAAATAAGTGGAATATATAGTAGTACCTGCCAAACTTCTTATTCCTAGATAAAAGCAATAAAAAGACCAAAAGGCCAAATCACACAGCTGCCACCTCTGGGTCTCTAAATCAACCACCTTTGGTAACAAACAGTAGGTTCCTTCCTGGCTCCCTAAGCCTGTCTTCAGGTGAGTTGGCAACTCCAGCTGGGATTCAGTATAATTGCCACTGCAGCTCTCCAACAGAGCAAGGGTGTATTGGCCACAAGCGTGTTCCTTCTGTCCAGCCCTCATTCTCAGTTCTGGTTCCCTTGGACCATGGCCCTCATGTATTAGAGGAGGAAGAGTGTGAGAACGTGGCCAGCTTCCTGCTCTAAGCCCCTAGAGCCACAAATCCAGCCTGCACTGGGGAAATGGTAAGGTTTATGATATGAGATTTCTAGAATTCAAGCTAAGGAACATAAAACTATGGAATATTATAAAATTGAAACTATATGCTCTTAAGAGACCTACTACACAACAACAAAGCAAATTTCAACATTGTACATTTAAATCCAGTGACTGAGAAATAATAGAACCTTTTCTTTTATAAGGAGCTGAGACCCCTCTAATCACCAGTTATACTGGTAATAAAAGTATAATTAACCAAATCATTAACAATGACTACAAATGTTCTTAGATGTTTTCAAATTAAAGCAAAAAATAAAATCTGTCCATTCTAAATAAATTTAGATCAAATTACCTCTCGTTGAAAATAGCTATTTTCTTTAACGTCACGGACTGTTTTCAGTTAGGAGGAAAGAATAAGGGTTAAAATATTATCAATTGGTGGATTTTTCATTTTGGTTTCTCTTACTGTACATATAACACCAGTTTTATCTCCTTTTAAAAGTCACTTACAATGTGTTTATAAAAGTAATTGTCTGGACGGAGCGAGGGAGGGAACAAAAGAACAAAGGGACTAAAATGGCGCATTTCGGGCTTCTGCGTTGTCAACTTTCCCCCGCCCGGGAAAGATACAGGTCGACTGCGCAGGCGCAGTCTGACGTCTGAGGAAGAAAATCGAAACCTACCT
>NW_016804209.1:836485-846757 GCF_001698545.2 Rhinopithecus bieti | reverse complement strand
GACCCGTCCAGGACGGAGACATCCGCCTGGAGGTAATCTCCATTCCGGCTCCAGGAGCCTCCCACCGGTCTCTAGTGGCTCCAAAGGACACTTTGTAGCCAGGTAGAGTTCAGTTTCCGTTTTTGCCCATTGGCGAGAGGAAGGCAATGGGAAACCCCCAATCCAAAATACCTAGAGACTTCCCTTTAGGGTGTCTTCTAAAAAATCTCAAAACTTTGCAATTAGAACAAGATCTCAGGTGAAAGCGACTGGTGTTCCTCTCCACTGTGGCGTGGCCACAATATAAATTAGACAATCAGTCTCAATGGCCGCCTGAGGGCACTCTAGACCGTAACATTTTAATCGACCTCAGTAGTTTCTGCCAACGCTTAGGCAAGTGGTCTGAAATTAATTATATACAAGGATTTTGGGCCTTGCGTTCTCGTCTGGACCTGTGTAGCCAGTGTTCCTTGACTCAAGTCATGTTGGCTAAGGATGCAGGCCTAACAAAGTCCGAAAAAGAGGAGTCATCTTTCCTGTCTGAGTTGCCTGAAGACCTTACTTCCCCTCCCTCCCTTCCACTCCCACCGTATACTCCACCTCCCCTTCCCGCTTCGGCCCCACCTTCCCTTTCCACTCCACCTTCCCCTCCGGCTTCTGCCCTAGTTCCGCCCTCCTCCTCCTCGGTCCCGCCTACCATTGTTGAGGCTGCCCCTCCTTCCATCCCTCAGCACTTCCGCCTACCCACCTTCCACAGTCCCTCTCATTCTTGCCTTATGGGTAGTTATCTCTTACTGTCATTCTGCCTTCCTCTTCAGTCTAATCCTGCCCTCCTCTTTCTCGGCTCCTTCCTAACTATTCTGTCATCATTCTATTACTGTCATCGTTCTATTACCTGCTTCTTATATCTCCTCTAATAATTGTTTTAGACCTTTAGGCACCTAAGGCACTAGGCAAACCAGTGTCTGATCTCCAACCTAGTTGTAACTAAAACCACACAATACTCCAGACACTAGGCAAACTGGTGTCCTTACATCTAAAGGGGGGCGGACAATACCATCTCCTAGCAACTACCTCCACTACGTCACCACTGTTGCCCATCTAATACCAGTGCAATAGATCACCCGCGTTGCCTTCAACCAGATGCTCCTACATCCCTATGTCCAGGTGCCAACCATAGACCCTCATAACAACACCCCCTAACAGCAGGAAGCTGCTAGACAACGACGCCCCCTATCACTATAATCAATAAAAGGTTGGACTGTCTGGACGGAGGGAGGGAGGGAACAAAAGAACAAAGGGACTAAAATGGCGCATTTCCGGGTTCTTCATTGTCAACTTTCCCACACCCAGGAAAGATACAGGTCGACTGCGCAGGCGCAGTCTGACGTCTGAGGAAGAAAATCGAAACCTACCTGGCTGCGCCTACCGCCCCACCCCTGACCCGCCTATGTCCCGCCCACTGCCCTCCCACTCCCCGGCCCAGGACATAAAATCTGCTCCCAGCGGGCACACAGGGCGAACTTCCTCGGCTCCTGCTCCTATGCGGACCTAGGAACCTCGCCCAAGAACGCCGGAGCGACTTTGTCGGCCTCCACCGCCAGAGACTGGTGAACCTCGCCCCACCTTCACATTGGCAAGTTAATAAAGGTTTCTTTTACCCTGCTTACTTGCCTATTCTCTGGCACTTACTCTGGTGGTCGCCTGGAGCAAATCAGTAATAACTAATACTACTGCCTGCAAGCAAGAGATGATTCTTCTTAGATGCCTATGTACAGGTGTTACCCTCAGAGCTGATTATTCTGGGGAAACTTACTCTCTTGAGTATGCCAGTAGCCCGGCAGTTCAGTTCTTTCTGTATAACAATGCCATCATCTCTATAGAAGAGATGGGTCCTTATTGGTAGGGAAGATCTTCAGAAGATATAATGGACACAACTGTTTTTGATCCCTTGTTTTTAATAAACACAAAATACCTCAACATTTTATTGAATAGTCTAAGATTTTAAGAAAAGTAGTGATGTGTGAAACATTGCATGATGTCCTAAAGGAAATATTTTGAAAGTGTATCCTGTGCTCACTTGTTATTTGGCAAAAGTAATTATAAGGCAACCATGGTATGGACGAGACTTTTTGGTGAATTGAGAAGTTTAATTCCATGCCTTATAGAGGAAGGCTGTGAAAAAATAAAATGTTCTTTACCTCCTATTAATGGATAATGTGGGTTTATTTAGGTAAAAAGGCATTTTTCTAAATCTGTCCCAAATCTGTAAAGAACAAAAGTGTACATATAATCTGTCCCAAACCTGTAAAGAACAAAAATGTGTCCATGGTTCAATAGGGAATAAATGATGGCTTTATTAACACAGTAGATAGTATCAACAAAACATCATCAGCAGATACCACATTTTAAATGAAATATGGAAAGCCACCTGCTAAGAGTGGGAATAATACAGGAATGCATGTTCTCATTTCTTCTATTCATTGTCTCTGAGAGCTTCACAAATGCAGTAAAAAAAGGAAAAAATGTAATATTGGAAAAAAGTAAACTAACATTATAGGAGAGAGTTATGACTGTGTTACATATAATAAAACACATACATTCAGTCTTGTTTCTCTTGTTATGGTAATTGCAAAGCTTTGAAATATTTTTATTCAATATTGATAGACATGATGGATCAGACCTGAATATTGCAGACAAGAATCCAACGCTTAGGTGGATTGAGCAATACACATTTATAGAAGTCGTCACTAACAAAACTTATTTCTGTCTTGGAGTATAAACTTTTGAAAACCTTGTGACAGCAAATGGTTTCATTTAACCTTTACCACATTAGTAGGAAGAAGATACCATTAGTAGTTACCTCTTTAAAGGAGTAGAAAATAAGGCACAGAGCAATGCGATGATTTACAATAGTTGATTTGTTGAACAGCCTAAAGTCATTTCACTAATTCATAATGACAAATGCAATCGTCACAAAGATCGAAATCATTCAGTCAGCATGAGCAGTACATTTTCTCTGTACCAGAAAGTTATAGAAATCCCTTGGTGAAACAGATTTAGAACGAGGGACGTTAAATGGATCAAGTGATAAATGGCATCTCATTAAACAGATGCCCTAGTTAACAATGGGAATGACATGACCAACAGGACAGGCCATAGTCAAAGTGGATTATACCCTATGTGTGTCTCTATACAAGAGATAGTCTTGCTACTGGGACTGTAAGTACCCTAAATCTTACTGCCAGGGTTTCTTTTCCCTTAGAAAAGGCTTAGCTCTTTCCGGTGTTTGTCTCTGTTGCTCACATAGATGTACTTCTGAAGATTCAGATACAGTATCTTTATCCAGTCTTAATCTTTAATCATGATCACTGCATCTTACCGGCAGAATTTGAAGTAAAATGGCTTTGCATTTTAAGAGTGCTAATTATAATTGAAGTAATAGATATTTACTTGTATTTACACTTTTGTTGTCATGTTTAAGACTTTCCAGTGACGGTCACTGTAAATATAAGAGCAGGCCATTCTGGGAATGACCACACCCTGAATCTGGATTATCCACTAGAGACTGGCAGAGCCCGAGCAGAATAGGAGGTCTTGTTATTCGCGAAGGAAAAACTATTACAACGCTTAGAACTTGATACTTGGGACCTGGCTACAGCACATATTCGATGGATTAATGACTCAAGCCATTGCAGTTGGTTACAACTGATGAAATAAATTCCTGATTAAGACTTACTCTGAAATCCTCATTCTCCTTTTCTGACCAGAGTGACGAAAGTCACCTGTTCTCCAAAGGTACATGCCACCAAATCAAGGAAAAGCAATAGAAGGCAGGTCCAAAATGAAAAACCAGGTATCCTTATAGGATTATAGTGAACCACCAAGAGCTACGTGAAAATGCATTTGCTGCAAGCAGGAACATCAGGGTGATACTTTTCTTTTATTTTAAGTGTAACATATAGCAAAACTCCAGCTTCTGGGGTAAGATAAAAGGAAAGGATTAGAGTCCATGGCATGTCAGATTTGCAGACATGCCAAAATCTCAGCTGCAAATATTTGAGGGAAATCTTCCAAGACTACAAGTGGAAAACCTTTCAGGTCATTGGTTACCAAAACTAGGACTCCAAATCCAACTGGAACCTACTAAGTGAGTTGATGATGTATCCTGGAAAACTTATCCAAATAGAACTGCAAACTGAGCAGGACTTAGTTTGCATGCTTGGGGGATTGGATTTCACCCATTTTTAAGAAGCTTTTCTGGAAATGTCATCATTTATTTGTATAACCAAGGAGGTCGCTTTTATGACAAAACTCAAATATCAGCCATGGCTACTTGAATCCAGTAAACAAGTAAGTATTGCGAAAAGAAAATAAAATCTCAGGACCCCAATTCACTTTACTGAAAGAAAAAATGAAAGTGAAAGCTGAGTCATGAAAGAATCTGCCTTTCCTTTTGTTCCCGAAGCAGATAGTTACAGATAAAAGATTAAATATCTCCATTCTGTGTTCACTGTTATCTTATGTAAAATGTAGATTGACTGAGCAGGAGAGGAATGCATAAATGACTATTCCTTTACCTGTTCATTTTCTCTTACAACTGTGTGTTACCATACTCACCCCCCACTTTCCTCTCCAGCCGACTTTTTCGCTTTAAATATTGAACCTCTCAAAATCATCTGTGGAGAAAGGCACAAATGACAGACTGTTTCTGTGAATCTGTTTTTTTTTAATTCCAGGAACGTCCTTAGCCTTGGCAAATTAAAATTCTAAATTGACTGAGGCCTGCCTCAGATCGTTTTTAGTTTACAGACTTAATTCAAACCAAACATCTTGTGCAAAAGAAAGAAAATATATCTAAAATTATACATTGAACAAACAACTTGGTAATTGAAAGTACTGAAAATATTTATGTTCACTCAGGAATACATTTTTGTGAACAATATGAAATATTGAGGAATTAACTCATGATTTTTAAAGACATATTCTTAAAGTAGATATAACTATAAATAATAAAATGTTCTTAAGAAAAATCGAAACTATTAAATAAAACAAATGAAAAAGATAGAATCTCTAAAGGCTCTAGGGCTAACACAGAATAAATTATACATTTAAGCTTTAAATCTATAAACATATTTTCTTTTACTACTGTAGCAGCCTTGATATAGGTTTTTCTGAAATTGAAGCTTTAGCTATATAAAAAATAAATACCTAGAGAAAGATCTGTGGTTAAAGGCTAGATTAAAAGTGATTGCTTAGATTTATAAAAATATTGCAAAGTAAAATTGACAGAATTATCTAATAGTTAAGAAAATATATTTTATTTGGAGTTACCTAATTAAGATATTGGTTAGCCAACTATTACAATGCCATTTATAAAGCATTCATTCTTTTCCCCAGTGATTTTATATGTTTCATATCATATACCAAATTCTTCCTCAGTTTCTAGATTTCTGTTCTAAACCATTGTATTGTCTATTTCTGAGCAAATAATATCAAGTAAGTAAAGTCTTTTCTCATTTTTTATTTTAAGAGTATTTTTGAATAGTTTATAGTTATTCTAGATAAGTTTATGATAATGTCATAAAGGTTTAATGAAAACAAAACACACAAGACATCTCATTTCTAATCTGATTAGAAAAACATTACATGTATTGGCATCTTGGTAATATTTAATCTCATTTAAGCACATGGGATCCATCTCTATTAATGCAATCTCTGAACAGTTTTATCTTTCCATATTTTTTCCAAAATGTTTCTTGCAAGTTTAGCATTAATTTTTAAATTGTTTAATTATCTTACTATCATGAATAGAATCATTAGGCTTATCGTTTCTAACTCATCACTTTGGGTTAAGTATTTGGCTTTTTTTAAAAAAATGAAAAGAACAATAGCACAGAGCTGGTTTTTGTAGAACTGGAGAGAGACATTGTGGTGATTTAAATATATTCATCTTACAAATGAATAATTAAAATATGGAAATGTATTTGCCCATGGTTACACACATACCTAAAATCAGAAGATCATCATTTGCCCCTACAATTTTTGTAAAATAAATAAAATACAACTTCAGAATTACGTCTGAATGCATGAATGGTTAATACATAACTACTTCCTAATTTAAGAAATGCTTTAATGTATATTTCCATTCAAGTGTGTTCAATATATTTTAAGCAATCCTTAGTAATCAAGACCATCTTAGGATATTTATTTCTAGCTTTGTTAGTCTGAGGCTTTTTAAAAATATGAAGATTTGTTACTATATCAATTTTGGTAAAAGAGAGATGCATGACCAGAGGGTAGAGAACTGAAAAGCCAGAAAGGCAACAAATTCCTTTGGCTTGCTGGGAGGCCACCACTTCCTCAGCAGAAGCGATGAACTGCCGGCAAGTGTCATCATGAAACATGCCAGTGCCTCCTAGGGCCTGAAACCACAGACATCTTCGTTATCTGGCTTTCAGTGGAATTTTGAATAGACCATTGCAAGACAAATTGTTACAGTCCTTGTGTTTCCTTTTTATGGTTAATACGGCTGTTTCATTTACAGAGAAAAAGAGCTTTTATATAACATAAAGCATTTATTTTGTGTGTTGCTTTCAGCTAATGTTCTATTTGTTTAGAAGACAGTTCATCTTAAATTGATACAGAGAGCCTAGAGTACAATTGAAAGTATAATTTTGTCCAATTGCCAATTAATCAGAAGTTAAAAGCCCTTGAGCAGAGAATTGGCCAGACCCTCTAGTCAGAGGAAAACAGGGACTTTCTCTGTCATATAAATGAAGACATTTCCCACTGAAGGAAAAAAACTCATAAAAAATGAATAGGCATTATTGTCACATTATCCACATCATTTAGTTTTGTCTTCTCTCTTATAAAATTTGTCACAGAACAAATAGATGACATTGGATGTGTGTGTACTACCACTGGTGACTTAACTATTAGCATGATTTAGGGATTCTTCTAAAGCTGGGCATATCTTTTCCTTTGATGCTCTGAGAATTAAAGCAGATTCGATCACCTCTCCTCAGTCATAATCATTTGCATTTTAGTCTCCTCTCCTTGTGGGGCATTAAATTTAGCAAGGATGTTATTTCCCAGTTCAAGGAGAAGCAGTCCCTGTCAGAATGCAATTGTACATTTGCATAGAAATAAGTTGATTTCAACAACCGTTCACAAGCACAACAAAACTTTTGGGCAAAGTGAGATACCATCTTTTACTATGGTATGAATGTGACCACAATCTTATTAGAGTTGCAAATATAATTTATATTCTTCCTTAAACAGTTAAGTCTCTTGTCTCTCATTACACTCTGTTATATAATCAAGAATAGTCTTATCTTTCCAGTGTTGTATAGGCTACAGTGGCTTCCCTTCTCTTTTGGACACTTGAAGAATATTGGTGAGTTTAATAATTTTTTTTAAAAAGTCCTAAATGATGGCATAAACATAGAAGGACTGATATACATACCATTGTCCTTCATTTTCAGATAGCATCCTATAGATAATGTTGCTATCAGTATGTGCAGGGAGAATTTAAAAGGCCCACAAAGATGACAGACAGTTGTGTCCAGTTGCATACAAAGGACGACTGATTTTACTTTGTCTATAAACTCATACTGAAAGTCAACCTTCTCTTCCTCTCCAAGATTTACCTACAGTGAACCATGGAGTTCTGTAGTGGTTATGGGCCGTGTTGTTCTTCCTGCTACTGTTTGGCCCCAGCTTCTTTGCATCCATTAAATTTGGGTTCTTATGAAAGCTGACAATATGTATTGCCTTGTAGCCTTCTGGGGCTTCTTTTGGCTACTGTGTCTAAAGTAATTTTATTTTACCTGCAGTACAGCAGCTGTTTATGTATCCTTTACTCATCCATCCTGCACACATTAGCACACATTCTGTACTCAGGGGAATAAAAAGGTGATTTACTGCTAATAGAATTCTGGGAATTCATCTGTAGAGAGTCTACCTGAAGCGTAAAAATCATTAGAACTGTGGCCAGGCATGGTGGCTCATGCCTGTAATCCCAGTGCTTTGGGAAGCCAAGGCTTGAGGATTGCTTGAAACCAGGAGTTTGAGACCAACCTGGGCAAAAGCAAGATCCTATTTCTCCAAAACATAAAAAATTAGCTGGCCATGGTGATGCACGCTTGTAGTCCCATTTACCTGGGAGGCTGAGTCAGAAGAATTGCTTTACCCCAGGAGGTCAAAGTTGCAAGGATCATACCACTGCACTCTGGCCTGAGTGACAGGCCTCGAAAAAAAGAAAAGTATGTGTATGTGTAACCTTACTTACGGCTTGAAAAATGCTATGTTATCCAAATTTTTGCCATCACCATCCTCATTATCATCAACATCACAGACACTAATGGAGCAGTTACTTTTTAGGGGGAAGGCACTGAACGAAGTCTTCATCAAAATCAGCTCATGCAATAATCTCCTTTATGAAAAAATATAAAAAGTGAGAGAGGTATGACGAGGAAATTCGTAATCAGAACACATAAGCATCTTTCTTGGAGTTATAAAAATGGGTAAGCATGTGAGTCAAAACTATGGAACAGTGGTAAGTGACCTTTTAGATCTGTTAGAAATACAAATAAAATTACTGTTGGAACCAAATGTTTCACTTCACTACATCACAATTGTCTTAAAGTGCGTATAATGGCAATATTTTCTTCATGGGTTTGGAAAAGACAAAAGAATTCATATATTTAACATGTTTATAAAATTTCCTGGTACATAGTAAATAATAAGCATTTAGTAATTCTTGGTTGTTTTGTTCATTTAGTTGGCAGGTCAGAGCTACAATGATTCAGTTATCTTTGAGATATCTAAAAAAATGCTAATCATAATTTGCTCTAAGTAATATATTTTAAGTGGTATTAATTACTAATTTTCAATGATTTAATAGTTTGGTAGATACTTTTGAGTGCCTATAATAAAGAATTAAAGCTTAAGTACATTTTTTTTTCTTAAAAAATATATTTGCTCTATGTTTCTCCTTATAATCTGGCTTATTTTCACTGTAATTAACCCAATTGTATCTACAGAATTGTGAGTAATTTTGATAATGCCTCATTTTAGTAAATGTTACATTGGTCATATCAGCAACAATTGTCACCTTACAAAAAAGGTTAAAAGACTGTTGAAAACTTTGCATAATTATCAAAGTCATCAGAAGGACTTAAATTATTTAGGATCTAAAATATCTTTATTTTAGAAAAGCACACGACTGAAATAATCTGAGTTTATACCATTCTGATTTACTTTGTTGGAAACCAAAAATGAACCAAATGTGAGTTACTTTGAATGGAGAGTATCTTTAAGATGTCTTACATTGTAGAGGAGCTTCATGTTTGCTTATAAATCCCATTTCTGCTGACAGCATCAAACACTTTGGTAAATAATATTGAACCAAATGTCTGCTTATGTGGAATAAAAAGGTATAATACCACAAAGAGAGATCATAAAACAGAGAACATTTTAATGAGTAAGAACAGTGCTCTCTAATGAACAACAACAAAAAAAATCATTCCAACAATTTTACTGTGATAGATGCCTTTTATTTAGAGCACCAGAAATGAAAGGCTAGATAGTAATTCCTCCAGAATTATTGCTATTAAAAATAATATAGAAATATTACTTAAAACATTCACAGTGATCTTCCTTGCTAACCACCATGTATTTTTTATTTTTATTTTTATTTTTATTTTTTATTATTATACTTTAAGTTCTAGGGTACATATGCATAATGTGCAGGTTTGTTACGTATGTATACTTGTGCCATCTTGGTGTGCTGCACCCATCAACTCGTCAGCACCCATCAATTCATCATTTATATCAGGTATAACTCCCAGTGCAATCCCTCCCCCCCGTCCCTCCCCATGATAGGCCCCAGTGTGTGATGTTCCCCTTCCCGAGTCCAAGTGTTCTCATTGTTCAGTTCCCACCTATGAGTGAGAATATGCGGTGTTTGGTTTTCTGTTCTTGTGATAGTTTGCTAAGAATAATGGTTTCCATCTGCATCCATGTCCCTACAAAGGATGCAAACTCATCCTTTTTTATGGCTGCATAGTATTCCATGGTGTATATGTGCCACATTTTCTTAATCCAGTCTGTCACTGATGGACATTTGGGTTGATCCCAAGTCTTTGCTATTGTGAATAGTGCCGCAGTAAACATACGTGTGCATGTGTCTTTATAGCAGCATGATTTATAATCCTTTGGGTATATACCCAGTAGTGGGATGGCTGGGTCATATGGTACATCTAGTTCTAGATCCTTGAGGAATTGCCA
>NW_016804209.1:823538-833191 GCF_001698545.2 Rhinopithecus bieti | reverse complement strand
GTCAGTCATTCTCTGACCAGCTTCGATCCGTTGCTGGCGATGAGCTGCGCTCCTTTGCAGGGGGAGATGCGCTCTTATTTTTTGAATTTCCAGCTTTTCTGCCCTGCTTCTTCCCCATCTTTGTGGTTTTATCTGCCTCTGGTCTTTGATGATGGTGACATACTGATGGGATTTTGGTATAGGTGTCTTTCCTGTTTGATAGTTTTCCTTCTGACAGTCAGGACCCTCAGCTGCAGGTCTGTTGGAGATTGCTTTAGGTCCACTCCAGACCCTGTTTGCCTGGGTATCAGCAGCAGAGGTTGCTGCTTACTACTTACATGTTACATGTAAAACTACTTACATGTTAATCTTTATACTTTGGGCAAGTAATTTTTTGAGAAAAATACTGCCATCCTTAAATTGATGAATAATTTTCCATTGTCTTTTGTATTTAACTCAGTGGGTTCATATTTTGATTCCAAAATGAAATTAATTTAAACAATATAAAGAGAAATTTCAGTGGTTTTGAACCATCATTTTCTGTTTAAATATTGCCTCCTTCTTCTGAAACTCCAATAAGATTGACATTAGACATTTTAAGTAATCATGACATGGTTTCCTCTTTTTTCTCACTCTGCCCCCATACTGCATTCCGCTTCGTTTCTTCAGATAGAACTTTACGTTCAATAATTCCGTCTTCAGTTTCCTCTTCTGTTTAATCTTCCCACTGAGGCTTTTTAAAAATTCTTAAATAGTTATACTTTTCATTTTTGGAAGTTCTATTTTTTTGTTGTTGTTTGTTTTTAAGATGGAGACCTGCTCTGTCACCCAGGCTGGAGTGCAATGGTGCAATCTCAGTTCACTGCAGCCTCCGCCTCCCAGGTTCAAGCAATTGTCCTCCCTCAGCCTTCCAAGTAGCTGGGATTGCAGGCACACGCCACCACACTCGGCTAATTTTTTGTATTTTTAATAGAGATGGAGTTTCACCGTGTTGCCCAGGCTGATCTCGAACTCCTGAGCTCAGGCATCCACCTGCCTTGGCCTCCCAGAGTGCTACCACACCCGGCCTGGAAGTTCTATTTCATATATATATGTGTGTGTGTGTCTATATATATATATATAGACACACACACATACATATATATAGACACACACATATATATATATAGACATATATATATATAGACATATATATAGACATATATATAGACATATATATAGACATATATATAGACATATATATAGACACATATATATAGAGATATATAGACGTATATATAGACATATATAGACATATATATATAGACATATATAGACATATATATAGACATATATATATATATCACACACACACATATGTACACATATATTTATGTGTATATGTGTGTGTCTATCTATGCATAGATACATATATACATATCAAAATATACAAAATATATTTGTACAAAATATATTTGTACATATATACATATATCTATGTGTATATATATCTATCTATAGATAGATAGATAGATAGATAGATAGATAGATAGATAGATAGATAGATATCTGCCTGGTCTATTCTTTCTTGGTAATCTCTAAATGCTACCTCATATTTATTACTTTTATTTCATCGTGTTATGCATAGTTATTCCATATTGCAATTCTCCAGTGTCTTTCTAACAGTTTGATCCCCAAAATTTCTTTGTGGGCCTACTCAGCTGTTCACTGTTTGTGCTGATTTTCAGTCTTGTGACTTGCCATGTTTTTGGTGATACTTGTGAACTCATATCTGCTTATTCTCCATCTATGTGCTCTTGAGTTGCTATATGGGGCCTCTTGTTTCCAGAAAAGTTTCATGTCCACTCTTGCTCGAGGTTGGGGGATTTCAAGTCAGCATGTTTGAAGGAAGAAAATGGCAGCTCTTTATCCTTCTTCAAGCCGTAGCATGATGTAAACTCTCAGGTTTAGTTCCCATACCTTGCTCCACTGGCCCAAGGTTCAGTTTTGAATTGGAACATTGTAAGGAGCATTTGCTGTCAGGCAAACTTTATTCTCCAGCTTTCTGGTTTCTCACTACCACCAAATCCAGGTTTGGCTTATAGTTTGTTTCCTATTTTATGTATCTTTTGGAGGAGGCAGGCCAAGATCACTGGAGATATTTCTAATACCTGTCTGTTTTGAGGACAGATGAAGCATGAGGACAAATGAAGAGTATTCTGTTTCCATTTGTTAGGCAGCAAAATCTGTTTATAATACCACACCTATTGGCTTAAATACAGAAGACCAAGACCCCTGTGGACCGTTGAAACCTAGATGAATGACTGCACTGAAAAAGATTAATTGCTTTATGTGTTTCCTTGCCTAGTCCTCTTTTCCTATGCCCCATCCATCCATGTTCCTGTGGCTGATATTGTGGAAAACCTAACAATACACTGTGGACTAAAAGAGCCTAGGCTCTGCCATGATCGTGATAAAGCAACATTTCTATATTGGCCACTTTCCACTGGCCCACCTTCCATTAGAGTTAGGTTTCCAAAAGTGACTAAGCTAACTGTGCTGACAACTGATATAATACCACAGTATCAGTTTATAGTTCACATAAACCCCATTATCTACTCAGGAAATTACAAGTTTCCTGTTTCTTCTTGAAGCAGAGAAATACTTGAACTTTTGTTTAGATTATGCTCTGCTTCAATCAAGATAGATGAAATAGCATATATAAGGCAAGAATGAAGGAAAGTGTCTAGATTTCTAATGTACCTATTTGGGAAAATTAAACTTTAATAAGAATGTCATATTGATTTCATGCACAATAATATGCATACTAATTTTAATTTTTTCTATTTTTCTGGATTTTCTGTGGTTCCATGTCAGGGAAAAAAAAAAATGAATAGGAAGCCCCACTGATAATTGTCTAAGAGATAGGCAATTATTTACAAGCTTCTCTAGAGATTTCTGGAATCCTCTTTCCTCTTTTTAATTTTCCAAACTTCTGAAGACATTAGTTTTGCAACATACATTATGTCGTGGTAAAATAAACAACTTAATAAAAATACATGATATATTTCTCTAAGGGATGGAAGAGAATATAAGTTGAATCTATCTGATGGTAAAATAATGTAATGCCTCTTAGAATATTAAGGAAATGGAAAAATATATTGTTTGTAGTCATCCATCATTTAGTATTGAGTTCGTGAAAAAATGGAAGACCACCTCTGAATAAGTGTATGCTCTTGTAAAACAACATCCATGATGCAGAATGGACACATACAATATCCTATCTCAAATAGTCTATCAGTGTCAAAACTCAGAGATTGCTTTTCAGATGTACATTCCTATTCCCGTTGGCATTTGTCATATTAACTTTGACTCAACACACAGAATTTCTTGTTGCTCTCTATAAGACTAAAAGGTAAAACCGAGAAAATAATATAGCTTGGTGTCTTTCCCTGGGAAATTTGGTGCCTCCAACCAAGTTAACACATCTTTCAATCACCTGTGATATTGCAGAATAATGGCAACTACTATGGAAAGATGAAATAAATGTGGTACTGTAAAGACCAGAAGAGCCTAAGGGCATTTTACCCTTGCCATTCCTGAGGAGTTGATTGCCTACAGATGTAAGTGTACCTTTTATCATATAGATGGAATTTCACACAATCGAAATGTGTGATATATAACACGTAGAGGGTTTATACAAAGAAAATCATGAAAGAGGCTTGAGAAACCTGAAAATTGATACATTAGCTAAATAAAATGGCAAAAGAAACTAAGAAAAATAGGCTAGAATTGTTGATTAGAAGCATGGAGAATGTAGTGTCATGGAAGCCAAGGAGAGTGTTAGAAGTGTAAACTGTGTGAAATATTCTAAAACTATCAATACAATAAGATCTGAAACTCTGGAATGGGGATTGTCTGTATGTAGCTCGTTGGTGACTTTAACCAGAAACATTTACGTGAGTCGTATGAACAAAAGCCAAACTGACTGCAGAGTGAAATGGACGTGGGCAAATAGACAGCATGCCTATGGATGTAACAATTTGCCTTGGCATTTTCAATCCTTCCTCTTTGATTCTGTTTTATTTTTCCTGATAGCATTTATCACCAGAATCAAAGAGGAGCAATGAAAAATGCCAGTGGAGATTGGGGAAATGATTCACTGAGAAAGTGCTTTTTTTTTTTTTTTTTTTTTTGAGATGGAGTCTCGCTCTGTTGCCCAGGCTGGAGGGCAGTGGCGCTATCTCAGCTCACTGCAAGCTCCGCCTCCCGGGTTCACGCCATTCTCCTGCCTCAGCCTCCCGAGTGGCTGGGACTATAGGCGCCGCCACCTCGCCCGGCTAATTTTTTTTTTCTTTTTTGTATTTTTAGTAGAGACGGGGTTTCACTGTGTTAACCAGCATGGTCTCAATCTCCTGACCTCGTGATGCACCCTCCTCGGCCTCCCAAAGTGCTGGGATTACAGGCGTGAGCCACGATAAAGTGGTTTTTGAGTAAAGACCGGAGGGAAACAAGAGAGCTGTCTTGTGGGTATTGGTGAAGAGCATCTTAGATGGAGGAAAGTTCACATACAAAGACCCTGAGGAGAGAATGTGTCTGATTTTTCTATCAATAGAAAGGAAGCTACTATGGCTGAATAGAAGGAAAAGTAAAATCAGATCGGATAGACAGTGAGGTGCAGAACACACATATTCTAGTGGGCTGTGGTGGGTAATTTACCTTTTACTCTGAGACAGGAAGACACTAGAAGATTTTGAGCAGAGGAGTGACATGCAAAGACTTACCTTTTAACACAATTACTGTGACTTAGGTGTTGTGAACACTCTTGAGAGGCAAGAGCAGAAGTCAGGAGCTTATTTTAAAAAATGAAGATAAGGAAAATGGGGCTGGGATCAGAGTGGTGCCTGTTGGGTTGATGAGGGGTGTTAGAATTCTGAATCTGTTTTTAAGATAGTGCTGGCAGGAGTTGCTGATGGAGTAAGTGGGGCTTTTGAAGGGAGAGAGGACGTCAAAGGTGGCTACAAAGTTCTTAGCATCAGAAATAGAAAGAATTGAATTGCTATTATTAAGACATGGGCAGTAGACAGTAGAGCAGTTTCTGGAAAGGAATGGGAATCAGGAGCTCAAATCTGTTAAATTGAAGATGCCTGTTAGACATCCATATAGACATATGAACTATTGTAGATGATTATTGGATATATGTTCCTGAAGTTCGGGAGGACATGCGGTCTTGAGATATAAATGTAGGAATGCTCAGGTTGAAGGTGATATTTAAAGAAATGAGATTAAATGGAATACCTAGGGAGTAAGTGTGGATAGAAAAGGAAAGAGGTCAGTAGTTGAGATCAGAGTTATGCAGAATTTAAAGGCTGACACATGAGAAGGAAAATAGCAAAGATGTCTCAACATGAATAACCAGAAAGGTAGGAGGGAAAGCCAGGTGATATGGTGTCTTGCAAAGGAAGTGTCTCCAAAAGGGTAAAAATCAGCTATGTCAAATGCTGCTACGTTAAATAAGATAGCAACCGCAAAATGACAGAGGCTGTAGTGACACGGACTTGAGAAGAGCAACTCTCAAGAAAATACAAATTAAAGCCAAAGGTGTTTCTAACAAAGAACTTCTTTTGATTCTTGATTTTTAAAATTTGTCACCATCAAGCTTTCCAAACATGTAAAAAAACAACATATAAAACTGTGCACTGTTGATAGGAATAAAAATAGCAAACTCCTAAGAAAACTATTTTGGATTTTTTCCAAATATGAAGATGGGCATATACTATCACTCTGCAAGTCCTATCTAGTTATATACTGTAAGGAAATGTTTGCATGTCACCTACAGGAACGTTTGTAGTTGCCACTATGAATAATAGTTCCAAACTGGAAATAATCCAAATGCTCACTAAGAGTAGAATGGATAAATTAATTGGTGGCAAATTTCTACAATGAAATAACAATCAGCACATAATGAATGAAGTACAGTTGTAAGAAGCAATATAGATGATTCTTAGAAACATAATATTGAGGAAGAAAAGCAAATCTCATAGAAGTCTTAGAATAGTTCCTATTTAGATGTGATTAATAAACTTAATGAACTAAACAACGGAAACATTCAGGTTACAAATATATGTTGCAAAATTATAAATTAAGGCAATAAAATTGTAAACATCAAATTCATGATAGGGGTCCCTTCAAGGGAAAAGAAAATTTATTGGTTTTAGGGAAGCACAATAGAAGACTTCCTAAATAGTGAGCATATACATATTTATTACTATCATACCTCACATACTCTTTATATGTTACAAATATCAGTGTGTATCTACTCAATATTTAATAAAAACAAAAATAAGTCTTTAGCAATATACTAATACAATTTAATAGATTAATATATTAATTTATATTATGGTACAGATCAATTCCCCATGTTATATAATCTCATAGTTTCATGTAGCTCTTTTTGTCACATTTATAAAGTTTTGATTTTACATTTATCTATGCAAATATTTTATTATCTGCTACCATTTTAGGGAATACACTTCATAGAATATGAAATACACTCCACAGAGTATGAAAGAATTCAAAGCTATGCTTCTTGTCCCCCCCCATTATATAACATCTTAGTATACTTTTAATAAATATCGTTGTATGTATGTGTAAGTAAACGAATGAATGAAAGAAAATACTAGCTTGTAGAATACACTCATCTTAAAATTCCTCGTTTTTGACTCTAGTATTTTAGAGCTTACAAATTAAATTGGTTGCAACATTTGAATATGATCTTCATTTTCCCATAACCTCATTGTAGTTCAAGTTTGTATAGAGGCTTTTATAGACCCTGAAGAGCAGACCAATATAATATCCACCCATCCACTCATTTATGCAGCCATTCGTTGGCAAGTAAACATGACGTGGTGGGTCAGATTAAGGGTGCCTGTGATTCAGCAGCAGACCATGTAGACAACAGCCCTAATTTAGTGGATATTTTAATCCAAACAGGTAAATGAATGTAAAAAGTTCATTTAGTGTTAAGTGTGACCGAAAAAAGTAAACAAAGCAATGGGATAAAAATAGCCTGAGAACTGAAGGGCAGGAAGGCTTCTGGGTGGTCAGAAAGGCCTCATATTTGAGAGGGGTGTGAATAAGAAAAAGAAAGGGGCCATGTAAAGTCATGGAAGAACTGCAGTTCACACAGAAACAATGAAAGAACTGTGGCAAATATCAGCTTGGCTAATTCAAGGAAGAGAAAAAGGCCACGACAGCTAGAACAGTCTTAGTGACAACAGTCAAGGTAAGGAAAGTACAAACAAAATGGATCACATAGGTTTTATAGACATGGTTGAACATTAGATATAAATTCCAATTACAGTAAGATACCACTGAGGAATTTTGAGTAGGAAAATGATATGTGCAGAAGGAACTATAAGGACACAAGAGGGGAAAGGAGTACTATAGTTACATTTTTGGAAATGCATATCAGTTAGAATGCCAAGTATTGTTTTGTTAGGATTTGCCATGACTTACCATGTTGTCCCAGAAAAATTATTGCCTATGTTGGATAGTACATTTTCTGGTCTTTCTAATATCTGTTCACATGTTGGCAAAACTTTCTAAAATATTTTCCTTTCATTTTAGTTTGCAAAAGATAGAGAATAATTTTCTTTAGAATGATTCAGGCATCACTCCACCTGGATCTAACAGGGTACCTTTGGGCTAGACTTCTATCTCAATTCGACTCCAGGGTTAAGATTTTATGAATTATGTTATTTCACATTAGCTTGAGAATTATGAGACAATTCTAAACCTGCTTCAAGAAATTATCCAAATGCATGATAAATCATCTTTTTTATTATCCTCACAGTTGCTGCTGAACTGTTTAGATAGGAAAGAAGTATCATACCCTTTTATTAGCTTGGACAAAAGTGGAAAAGCAATAAAATGCCCAGAAAAGTGCCACACAGGGGCAATAAAGTTGTGATAAAAATGACTTGGAGTTTTTTATTCATATCTGCTGTTTGGCATCCAGTGCTTAGCAAACAGGCAAGGGCCTTATATTAGAGACAATAAATTATTCAAAACCAGTGGGTTGTAAAACTTAAGCACTGAGGACCTAAGTATTCTTTCTTCCCTCTCCTTCTCTTTCCTTCTTTCTTTCTCTACTCGGGACCTAGGGCTTAAACTATGTAAAATGGAATCTGAAAAGAAAAAGCAAATAAAATATGAAGCAACTTACTTCCACCAGAGGAACAAAAGGCAAGAAAACTGCTGCCATTAAAATTTAGAGTATTCACAAATCTCAGAAATCCAATCCAACTGAAATTCTCTAGGAACCAAAGCACACACATGCTCTTGGCAATTTTAGATATTTTGCTCTTTACATATTTACTGCAGTCACAGTAAAATTACTTTCTCTTGAGTGTCTAATATTTTTACTGTTGTAAAGAATCTAAAATATAAAACTTATTGATACCAGGTCTAAAACACAAATTATATGGAAATTAACTGTGACCAAAATTGTAAACCAAAGGAACAAAATGTAAATATCGCACTCAGCTGCACAACCTACAAATAACTCTTCTTGGGTTTTACTTGGACATAATTGTTCCACCCCCACTTCGACCCCTTGGCATTTTTCTCTTGGGAGGCACCTTTGTTGTTGTTGTTTTTTTTTTTTTTTTTTTTTTTTTTTTTTTTTTTTTTTGAGATGGAGTCTCACTGTGTCACCCAGGCTGGAGTGCAGTGGCACGATCTCGGCTCACTGCAAGCTCCGCCTCCCGGGTTCACACCGTTCTCCTGCCTCAGTCTCCCGAGTAGCTGGGACTACAGGTGCCCGCCACCACGCCTGGCTAATTTTTTTGTATTTTAGTAGAGACAGGGTTTCACCGTGTTAGCCAAGATGGTCTTGATCTCCTGACCTCATGATCCACCCATCTCGGCCTCCCAGAGTGCTGGGATTACAGGTGTGAGCCACTGTGCCCAGCCTGGAAGGCTCCTTTTAGGGACTCTGATGTCGGTGCACTCATGGTTTTACCATTCGGAAAATGATTGATTCTAGACAATTATTTTGGAGAAGTCCACCTGCGGTGGAAATTATCTTTCTAAAATAATTTCTCAAATTATTACTATTGTTTTACAAGTTTTAATAATATCTAGTTGCCCACGTGGTATTATCTTAATTTGTTATATGTT
This sequence comes from Rhinopithecus bieti, assembly GCF_001698545.2. Lineage (NCBI taxonomy): Eukaryota > Metazoa > Chordata > Mammalia > Primates > Cercopithecidae > Rhinopithecus > Rhinopithecus bieti. The sequence goes on along the minus strand of NW_016804209.1, from coordinate 824,050 downwards.
ATAAAATGTCATTTCACACACCAATTATTCTTTTAACTTCCACCACTAGCCCCACAATCAACCCTAAGTTTAAGCACATGAGTTTTGCATACTTCACAGTTTTGCTCATTTTATTTCTCCTCTAAAGCTTTTAAGATAACATTAAGTGACCTCTTTTCTTTGAAGATTTCTATGACTTCAGACCCCAGGGGAAAATACATCTCTCCCACATAGTTTCCCATAGCACCAACATTAGGGAAGATGGCACTAGTGGCCATAGTCATATTATAGGCACCAAGCACAGTATCTGGGCTAGTGGTACCATACGGTTTGGTTCTCTGTCCCCACCCAAATCTCATCTTGTAGCTCCCATAATTCCCACATGTTGTAGGAGGGACTCAGTGGGAGATGACCGAATCATGGGGCGGATCTTTCCCCTGTTCTTGTGACAGTGAAGGAGTCTCATGAGATCTGATGGTTTTAAAACGGGAATTTCTCTGCACAAGCTCTCTCTTTTTGCCTGCTGCCATCCA
>NW_016804209.1:780582-821836 GCF_001698545.2 Rhinopithecus bieti | reverse complement strand
TTTTTTGAGATGGAGTCTCACTGTGTCACCCAGGCTGGAGTGCAGTGGCACGATCTCGGCTCACTGCAAGCTCCGCCTCCCGGGTTCACACCGTTCTCCTGCCTCAGTCTCCCGAGTAGCTGGGACTACAGGTGCCCGCCACCACGCCTGGCTAATTTTTTTGTATTTTTAGTAGAGACAGGGTTTCACCGTGTTAGCCAAGATGGTCTTGATCTCCTGACCTCATGATCCACCCATCTCGGCCTCCCAGAGTGCTGGGATTACAGGTGTGAGCCACTGTGCCCAGCCTGGAAGGCTCCTTTTAGGGACTCTGATGTCGGTGCACTCATGGTTTTACCATTCGGAAAATGATTGATTCTAGACAATTATTTTTGGAGAAGTCCACCTGCGGTGGAAATTATCTTTCTAAAATAATTTCTCAAATTATTACTATTGTTTTACAAGTTTTAATAATATCTAGTTGCCCACGTGGTATTATCTTAATTTGTTATATGTTATAAAAATGTCATTTCACACACCAATTATTCTTTTAACTTCCACCACTAGCCCCACAATCAACCCTAAGTTTAAGCACATGAGTTTTGCATACTTCACAGTTTTGCTCATTTTATTTCTCCTCTAAAGCTTTTTAAGATAACATTAAGTGACCTCTTTTCTTTGAAGATTTCTATGACTTCAGACCCCAGGGGAAAAATACATCTCTCCCACATAGTTTCCCATAGCACCAACATTAGGGAAGATGGCACTAGTGGCCATAGTCATATTATAGGCACCAAGCACAGTATCTGGGCTAGTGGTACCATACGGTTTGGTTCTCTGTCCCCACCCAAATCTCATCTTGTAGCTCCCATAATTCCCACATGTTGTAGGAGGGACTCAGTGGGAGATGACCGAATCATGGGGGCGGATCTTTCCCCTGTTCTTGTGACAGTGAAGGAGTCTCATGAGATCTGATGGTTTTAAAAACGGGAATTTCTCTGCACAAGCTCTCTTTGCCTGCTGCCATCCACGTAAGATGTGAATTTCTCCTCTTTGCCTGCTGACATCCACATAAGATGTGAATTTCTCCTCTTTGCCTTCTGCCATGATTGTGAGGCCTCCCCAGTCATGTGGAACAGTAAGTCCAATAAACCTCTTTCTTTTGTAAATTGCCCAGTCTCAGGTATGTCTTTATCAGCAGCATGAAAACAGACTAATACACGGTATCAGCCTTGTGATAGCATTAATCTTCAGGCCCACATTGTGTGAAGCAGATATTGTTTCTACCACCAAACAGTGAAAGAAATGGACACTGAGAAAGGCAATGTGCATTCCAAAAGTTAAAGGCTGTATTAAGAGGGGCATCTATGATTCACCATCACTTTTGACATATTCTGCACCCTGTGCAGTTTTTTTATGCAGTTTCATCTGATTATATTTTATTAAGATCATTTTTCCCAGTTGCCTTAGTAGGTCCATTGAATGTTTGTGAGTGCAAAGAGATTCATATATTTATATTTGAAATATTTAAAGTTCTAAATTATCTCTCATGCACAGACGAGGTTCAGCCCGAGGCCCTGCAGCCAGCTCCACCAGCATCACCCTCTTCCTGCTCAGGCTGAAGCTAAAAGTGCAACTTCTACTACCTCTCATCTCCCTCCAGCCCTGCAGCCTGTGAGCCTCCGGGGTACCCTTTATTGGCTGGGACAGAGTAGAATAAAGGTGGCCTGGGTCTAGGCTGAGAACTGCCTGAACCAGGATGTGGGGCTGGGAGCCAGGTCTTTTTCCATCTTTTCAACTTCCCTTTTTTAAACAGGTTTTCCAGGCAATTCTAAATGCCTCCCAAACAACCCCCACCTGGACTGAGAGGAGGGCAGAAAAATGATGATCTTGGGACATGGTCAGCTTAGATACCTGCATTGCTGAATTTGGGGTGGTTGGTCATCCTCTCTCTGGCCACTCTTAACACCTCCCCACTCATCTTCATTTTCCTCACCCAGTCCTCCCCATCCTACTGCCTGGGGAGGTACACTTCTACGCTCCGGTGTTTTCTTTTGGTTCAACAGGTTGCTAAATGGTTCCATAACTGTCTCACAAAACCATCTTTTTAAGTCCTTATGTTTCCAAGTTAGTGAATTTTCTAAGACTTGGGACACAGGAAAGGAACCCCTGGTGACCAGGTCTGGAAGTGTCACTAAACTTAGCTAGATGCCGATTATAGGGACTGGATTTTAGTCATCTTTTTACAGTCCCTGAAAAGTATTAGGGGCTGAATGATTGTTAAATAAATTTTAATGAGATAAATTATGCTTTCTTTTTTAATCATCATTAATAGAGAAGTTGTTTTATCCCCAGGGACACATACATAGCGGATTCACAATTTCAGAGATTTTTAATAGTCATTCAGAAATTCACATGCTGCTCCTTCTGACTCATAGGTCTTGTACATTGCTGTTGTATTTTGGTCATGTTCTTCCTGTTTTTCCTTTTTATTTTCTTTTGTATATTTTTGCCAACAGGAGAGTTAATTGGCATTGCTCAAATGACTTCTCCACATTACCAAAGATGTCCTGGTACTTATGCAATATATATAGAGATATATAGGTTTGTTACACTTAAAAATACTACTCGTTCTTAAACATACAATTCCACAGATTCTTCACAAAACCACTTGCTATTGAGGAATTCATTCATTTAGTCATTTTACAAATACTGAGCACCTGTTCTATGCTAACCACTGAATGTACAGCAGTAAATAAAACACTGTTCTAATTGATCTTTATTCCCCAGTCAGCTTTGTTTTTTCCCATTTTTGGGGTTCCTTTTATCCTTTTAGTTGAGGTGTTTTGCTGTCTTTGACTTGAGCTAGTAAATGCTCGTTTCATAATTACTTGAGGATATATATGTGTGTGTGTGTCAGTGGACATTTAAAAATTACTTAATGTGCAACTCAACGTGTATTTGAAATGCCATTATTTAACTTCAAAAATGCAGAGAATCCTGCTGAAGATCTCTGGTATCCACTTAATACTATCTGTTATGGTTTATTAAGGAGATATATTCTGAGGGAAATACTCAAAGGCACATAATGTGCTAAGACTGTAAAAGCAACAACAGTTTTACTGGTTTCCTCAGGAGGATATTACATTTTGGAGTTAGTTGCCCTTGGTTATATACTTTTTTTTCCTTTATGTTTGTAATCTTCAACTTATGGAATACTATGTTTTTTTCTCAAAATGCTTTGCCTACTTGTAAGGAATTAGTTACAGATAATTCATATCTTCCAATCTAATTGTTTCTAACCTTTTTTTTCTTGGATAGTGGCCTTTATATTTTAGAGAATTGCCTAAAAGTAAAATAATATATCTAAAAAGTATCAAAATGTTTGGTAGGTTATTTCTGAAAACTGATTATGCTTGAGAACTGGTGGAAAGTTTGGGGGGTTCATTTGCCTTTTAAAAACGGTGACAAACCTAGTGATCAGGAAACCCAGACTCCCTTACCATCACCTCACTCCTTTGTTCAATTTTGTTAGACCATTTCATAGTCTGACAAGCATCAAAACATGGACTCCCATACATCGGGAAAGTAGCTGGATCTTCCTCCAGTTTGTAAAGGCCACTGTGGTCAAAGTTTTCAATCAGATACTAAGATTGACCGAGACAGGAGGCTCACTTAAGACCAGGAGTTCGAGGCCAGCGTGGGCAACATAGCAAGACCCTATCTCTACAGAAAAAATAAAAATTAATTACTAAGGTCATACTTACTGGAAAACTGGTTCTCAATTGTCATAGAAAAGAAGTCCTTGTTATTTTAAATGCTTCTGTATCTTCTGTTGAATTTAGTGAGACTTACCTTCTCATTTCTTCTACGTTAATATAACCCAAAATAGTCCCTGATCTTGATTTCGAGTCAGTTGAAATTCAGCATTCTATAGGCAGGAAATGTGGATTGATTGCCTGGCCTCATTTAATGTGGGAAACATATCGATATGCTTAGATTTACTCATTTATTCTTAACATACACTATATTTTCTTAAAACTAAAAAAATTACTGAATACCAATTTTGACTCAATTGAGAAAATAACAGAGTAAATCATGCTGCAAATTTCCATTTTAATAAAAGTCTGAAGGAGAAAATCAGCATTCTTCTCCCCCCTCAGATAACTTCATTCTTTCAGATCAGTTCTTTCAATCACCAACTATTTGTTATTAATGATAATGGGAAGGGAATGCATATAAAGTATACAATTCTGTACAAGATTGTTGTTTTCTGTGAACATGAATTAATATTACATTATTTATTTTTATTTGATTCTTCATATTTAGACCATCACACTAATGGTTTTCATGCAGAAGCAATCAAACAAGCAATAGGCACTCTAGTCTAATAACTGCATTTAGGTGTACTTTTGTCTGAATAACATGTTTATGAAATTCTTAAGAGATTTCTCTAAATTTTTTTTAAAGAAATCTTTACAAAACTATAAAAGCACACACAAAATAGGGAAAGGTATATTGTAAAAAAAGGAGGGGGGTTGAGGGCAGGATTTTTGTGCAATTAGGATAAGGATTTTTTTTTTTTTTTTTTTTTTTTTTTTTTTTTTTTTTGGAGACGGAGTCTTGTTCTGTTGCCCAGGCTGAAGTGCAGTGGTGTTATCCCAGCTCACTGCAACCTCCACCTCCTGGGTTCAAGTGATTATCCTGCCTCAGCCTCCCAAGCAGTTGGGATTACAGGCACGTGCCACCACGCTGTGCTAATTTTTGTATTTTTAGTAGAGATGGGATTTCACCATGTTGGCCAGACTGGTCTCGAACTCCTGACCTCAAGTGATCTGCCCGCCTCGGCCTCCCAAATTGTTAGGATTATAGGTGTCAGCCACAACAACCAGCCAGGACATTTTTAAAGAGGGGATTATTAGTGGGTAAAAGACCTGATGTTAAAGAGCAGTTCTCAGCCACAACATTTGAAAACAGAACAAAGAATATACAGCATTAACAAGTGCCTGCCCTCCCACCATATCCCAGTCTCTCCCACTGTCTGCTGAGTTACTTGCTGGTTCCATGATAGTCTCTGCTTTAACCACCCATGCTTCTCCCTGCACTTCAGGCTGAAATTCTCTTAAGACAATAAGTAGAGGCAAACCTGGGGCTCATCTTCCAGGTTCCCCTCTCTGAGGAATCACTGTCTTGTGCCGCCTTGTGTCAGATGTTTGAAAATCATTTTCATATATCTTACCGAGTTATATGGTTGTTTCAGGCAAGAGGGTAAATTCAGTCTCTATTACCCCATCATAATTATAAATCAAAGTTATATTTATTTTATTAAAACTCTAATTTTAAAAACAGACAAAATTTAGACTTCTATTGATATTTTATATGCAGATCAAAACTGGCCATCTCCATTGCTCCTTACATCCTACGCTGTGTCAGGAGTTATCTTGAGATAAAGGCCTAAGTTTCTTAATGCAAGAGATTTGGCAATGACATCATTTCCCTTTCAGTATATAAAGTTGACATAACTGGCCAGGCACAGTGGCTCATGCTTGTAATCCCAGCACTGTGGGAGTCCGAGGTGGGGGAATCACCTGAGGTCAGGAGTTCGAGACCAGCCAACATGGTGAAACTCTGTCTCTATTAAAAATACAAAATTAGGTGTGTGTGGTGGCAGTCGCCTGTAATCCCATCTACTCAGGAGGCTGAGGCAGGAGAATCGCTTGAACCCAGGAGGCAGAGGTTACAGTGAATCGAGATCATGCCATTGTACTCCAGTCTGGGCAACAACAGTGAAACTCTATCTCCAAAAAATAAATAAATAAATAAATAACAGGTAATCTAACGTTTCTAAATAAGGAGATCTACAGTTTCTATTATCTAGAGCACATTGAATGGTCAAATGTTCAAAAAACATTTACCAAGACAAGTCATATGTTGAAGATAATTAAGGACAAGAGAATAATGAGTAAATTATTTAGCTGTCATGTGATAAAGACTATGAATTCTTCATCAGCCACATTATCAGACAGTAGTGATGATCTAATTGAATATGAGATGTTGCAAAAAAATTTAATGATTGAGTGTCCTGAAATATACATTTATATTTATTATTATGAAAAATGAATTGCATTATAAATGGGTTCCTTGAGATGTTAGAAATAGTACTTTGAAAAATCATGATTAGCATGACATTTTAACAAATACAACAGAAAGGCTGGTAAAACAGAACAAGAACCCAGAGAAAGACCCATGTGTAGAGGGTCATTTGATTTTTTGACACAGATTACACTGCAATAGTGTTGAGATGGGAATGTCTTTTTACTAAGTGGTGCAAGGTTAATTAGATATCTACATAGGAAAGACCAAATCAAACCTCTGTGGTACAATACACAAAAGTCAGTTCTAGCAATGTTGTAGATCTAACATTAAAGTGAAAAATAAAGCTTTTGGAGGAAAAACATAAAAGAATACCCTCAAGACCTTGGTAGAAGCAAAGATTTCTTCAAAAGGGATAAACTTAAAGAGAGTTGAGAGCTAAAAGCCAACTACCATCTTAAAAGAAGATACTTACTATCTATTTTTGAGAAATGATTAATACAGAATATAGAACAATCTCCTATAAATGCTAAAGATAAAGTGTCAACCCAGTAGAAAAATGGACAAAAAACCCAAACAGCATTTTATAAATTATGATATCCAAAAGCCAAAAAACATATAAAATGATGCTAAAATGTATTAGTCATCAGGGAAATGTGAATTAAAGCCACATACGTAACATATTGACTAAAATGAAACAGGAAACACCAAATTAGTAAGAACGAGGAGTACCTAAAAAAATGTAATTTCCCTGCTAGTGTGAGTATAAATTGGTGTCAACATTTCGGAAGGGAGATTATTATCTAAAACCTGAAAATGTGCATGCCTTATTATCTATGAATTCACTCTTTCATAATCACCTTAAAAATGTGAATATTAATATGCATCTGTACATAGGGGGAACATGCTAAAACACATAAGCAAGAATGTTCATAGAAACATCTTTTAAATTAACCCAATGTGAAAAGCAACCTAGAAGTTAATTTACAGTAAAATGGACAAATTAACTTGTATTCATACAATGGAATACTACATAGCAATTACTATTGTTGAATGAACTACAACAGATTGTCTTAGTAATTCAACTAACTCACCATAGGTTCTTCCAGAAAATTCAAAAAGTAAATGAATGAATGAATGAATGAATAATTCATTCATAACTCATTCATAATTACTCAAATAGAATGAGTAGTCGTATACTCATTATATACACCATTATTATAAAAATAATTTGTGGTACTTATTTTTTAGAGTGTTTTTTTATTCTCGAACTTTGATATTAATGTGCTGCAAACAATGTTTTCTCATGCTTGCTCACTTTTCAAAAAATTACACCCTTTATAAAACATAGAATCTGTTGTGCACATATGTCAACCTTGAAAACATCATCTTTATTAAGGAATTCTTCAAGCATTTTGAATGCATTCTTTTATGCAACAAGTCGATTGTTCCCTAAGCCCACATGATGTGCCACATAAGTAGCATATAAGAATAATTCTCGGCTGGGCATGGTGGCTCATGTCTATAATCCTAGCACTTTGGGAGGCCGAGTTGGGTGGATCACTTGAGGCCAGGAGTTCAATATCAGCCTGGCCAACATGGTGAAACCCCACCTTTACTACAAATGCAAAAATTAGCCAGGCATGGTACTGCATGCCTGTAATCCCAGTTACTTGGGAGGCTGAGGCAGGAGAATCGCTCGAACCCAGGAGGCAGAGGTTTCAGTGAGCCATGATCACGCCACTGCACTCTAGCCTGAGTGAGACTCCACCTCAAAAAATCATAATTCTTAGAAACTTTTATTTTTGTGATACGCATTCAGAAAGAAAAGGCAATAACCAACTAGGGCTTTAGTCAAACATTTTCTAGAAAGAAGTTTTTTTTTTTCTTATGGCCTTAACCAAAATTCAACTAGAATTTCTCAAAACTTTCTTATACTTGTGTATGTAGACACAATTCAGGATGGTCCTAATATCACCTAATTAAGCACCTGCAAAGTGTATTTTCTATTAATATTTCCTGGTACTAAGGGATGATGTTGTATGACACATGAAGCCAAAGGTAAATATCTGGAGTCTTACATTCACTTCAGAAACACATGTAAATATATAGAATCTACACTGTATTCACCACCATTGGGGGTATGAAAAGGGAAAGAAAAGAAGGAAGAAATGGAGACACTGTAGAGCTCACAGGTTTAACGGGTTAAGATCCTATTTTAAAGTACTGCATAAAAGGGAGATTAAAGTTCAGGATAGATTCATTTCCTATTAATATGGACAGACCCACATAAAACTTCACAAATAGGTTAGGGCCTAGGAAAAATTTTATAATAAAATTTTCCTTCGCTATCTGTATATGACCTTATAAAATTACTTCTCCCTTCTTCTTCCCTCAGGTACCTGACGTCCTCTTGCTGTCTAACTCATCTATCCCGTCTTCACAGAAGCCATGTAGGGGAGAGTTAAGGTCTCTCTTCCCCAAGGTCCTGAATTTCCTGCTGCTGCCTCACATGGATTGCTGCTGCCTTATGCAATCATCCTATAGCTTGCCCCAAACACCCTCCTGTGCCCCACACTGTTGGTGACGGAGAATCATTTACGATGCATCTACCATTTAGCAATACTCTGCAGAATGTCTTCTGGGCTCTGATTTCAGTCTGGAATGGAGCTCCATCTGTTTTCCAGTATTCAAGGTATCCTCTGAGTTTTTCATGTTCCAAGTTCTTAGGTTTCTTACAGCAGTCATTGATTTTTTCCCCCACTTCTGTTTGCACTTATTTGTATCTGGTGTCAGAGGGGGAGACTTCAGCAGTGATCTGTCTGCCATCTTGAATTCAAAGTGTTGTCTGTGCTCCTTGAAAAAGACACAACTAAAAAAGTGGCAAGGTGTAGTGGTTGTGAAAACACCCCTCTCAGGTCTGTGACTACAAGAAGTGGAATGACTGAGTTCCAAATTCTCTGTTAGTCACATTCACCTGCGTTCACGCAGTGTACGGGCTCCCAGCCAATGACAGTGACATGGAGGCTTGCTGCTCCAGAAAGATGCAGGGCACCTCTGACCTGCAACTTTTGCCTGATGTTTTCCACAATGGCTTTGCTGAACTTTATTTACAATATCACTAATATCTAAGATGCTCCCATACAGGCTTCCGTTTCTGTCTTCTTCACTGGGATCCCTCCTCCAGCCTCTTCTGGCCCCCTTCCCATTTTTTCTCACTGGCATATTCCTACTACATTTCTTGTGTAATTTATCCTGTTTCTGTATCTGCTTATCAAGAACTTGGAGAAACACACAAAGACATGAATACATATATACACATATGTTATGTATGAAAACTGAGAGGAATCTAGCATGGAAGTTCGCTGTATTTTGAGCACAGGAACAGGCTGAGGAGTTTGGTAGGGAGTAGTGGGGACCAAAGGTTCACCTACATAGTGGACAGACAAGCCAGGCTTCTCTACGGCATAAAACTGAAGGCTGAGGAAGAACTCCACTTACGTGAAATCTAAAACACATGGGAACTACTGCCCAGAGTGTAGCTCCATAGAAATGCTTAGCTACAGTGGATGGGAGAGCAACAGCAACACCTCAAATAGACGCAAAGTCAAATCCCACCCTGGCTCGGTGGCGAATGAATCCATTGTCATTGCAATTGGGATTCTGTGACTACTAGGATAGGATCTGAGTTTAGACTGTACTTCTTGATGACTTGGAGGGGACCACAAGATTTCTAGACAAAAGAGATCAGTAGAAAAAGACAGAGGACTAACATTTCTATTAAAATATGCTTTTAAGCTAAAGTTACAAATCATATTAGGAAAACTGACAGCAAGGAAGACACGATATCAAAAATAAGAAGGTAAGTTTATTCAAAATGATTTTTTTCTGAAAGCACAATGCGAAATAACTTTAAAATAAATATGCTTTGCATTTTAGTAAGATAAAAGAAAACATCTGTAAAATTTAATAAAATGAAAAAATTATACTAAATACAGGTGTTAGATATTTATTCTATAATTTTTACGGAGGTGGGTAAATATAAAAAAGAAAGCATTAAGATTGTACAGAAGAGAGACATAGCAGTTCTAATATACATCTAAGAATAGTTTCAGGAATGGAGAACAGTATTTGAAGAGCTAATGTTAAAGATTTCCAGAATGATAGGAGTCTTGCAGGAACTCACCAAAGAATGAGAAGGATTAAAAAAAAATCACGCTGAGACATATCATAGTCTATGAAACATCAAGAATAAAGAGAGACTGTTAAAAGCTTTCAAGTACAAGTGAGATTACCAAAAAAGCAAAAACCAAAAAGCTCAATTATTAAAAGCTATTGTATTACTATGACACAATCTTCTAGAATATAAGAGATTAGCTTATTCTATGAAGTAACAGAATATAAATTAGAATGTTTCCATAAAATTATTCAAGTCATTGTGATTACTCATTTATGAATATTTAAGCATTTATGAATATTTAAGAAAAACTATTTTACCAAAACACTTAGAGAATGTGCTTTCAGCAATAAGAAAAGTAAATCCGGAGGGAAGGAGTAAAATGCAAGAAGCAAGTGTGAGGGATAATACCATGTAAAATATAAATCAGATGGTATAAAACATAGAGCATGTAAAATTTCATATAAACTATATTTATATTTATTCTACTTGTTTATTGTTTATATTAAAAATGATATGACTTCAAATTTTATACAGACATTATAAGAAGGGAATGGTAAATAGATAACTAAAGAAAATCCATGTATTTTCTTGTGTAGCAATATAGTAGTGATACCAAAATAGAAAATTTTCTTTAAAATACAGTATTAAGCATTACGAGTTACTGCTAGATGAAGGAAAATGCAATATAAAACTTCCAAATCAAGAAAGTGCAAAAGGGACAATTTAGGAAAACTGCTGACCTTCTTTCTTTTATGATTTGTTCTTTTCCTTGACAGACTCTTCACTTCCCATCACTTTAAGGCTCCCAGAACTGGGGGTGAGTGGAGAAGTGTTACGGTCTCAATGTTGGCATATCCCCTTGAAATTCATATGTTAAAACCCACTCTGTAAGGTGGTGGTATGAAGAGGTGGGGCTTTGGGAGGTGGTCAGGTCATGAGGATAGAGCCCTCATGAATGGGATTAGCACCTTTAGATCTGAAACAGATTGGTTGTCTCTTCTACCATGTTGAGGACACAGCTAGAAGGCTCTGTCTCTGAAGCAGAGAGCTCTCACCAAACACTGAATCTTCAGGCACCTTAATCTTCCCAGCCTCCAGACCTGTGAACAATAAATTTCCACTGTTTACAAATTACCCAATCAAAGGTATTTTGTTGTAACAACCTGAATGAACTAAGACCTAAGATGGGGAGGGAGGCAGAATCCATTCCTATGGTTGCAATTTTACTAATATTTGGGTTTTAAAACCGGAAATAAAAATAAAATAAAATAGTTGATGTGAAATTCTAGAGTCCAGTTTAAATGTTTACCTAGCAAGGGAATGGATTTTATAAAGGAGTAGGCACAATGTAAGACATCCTTAGAAAGGAAGGAAAAGTCTGTAATAAACATATCTGAGCAGAAATTGGAGCTTGACAATTGTATGACATCAAGGTAGACTGGGGCCAATGCAACTTCAGAAGCTAGGGAATTAAAACCTGACTTTTATCTTTTAACCTATGTGTACACATCTGCAAAATGTTGAGCAAATGCTATAGTGGTACCATGGGAAACTGTCAATGTTGATATAGCCTATGGATAAAGGGAACTCACAATTTAAAAACAGACTAGCAAACCAACTTCACTATGTCAAAGAATTCCAATTACAATCACTTTTAAGAACTGCCCCATGTGAATATCTATTTGTCATGCCTTTAAGATTATCATCAAATCTACATCTTTTAATTTAATTATAATTTGTTTGATTTTTTAAAATCATGTAGTCTTTTTTAGTTTCTTGGTCATGCTATCTCAGATCATAACTTAAAAAATGATACCATCTTGCTGGAGAGTTCAGTCAATCAGAGCAATATGTTTAATTAAAGTTTCCTTTCTATTTTTCTGTCTTGCTTTAGAAGAAAATTATCTATAGATAATGTTTTCTCTTCATGTAGATTTTCATTACTATATCTTAATTACTGCTGTGTTTTCAGAGTATGTACAGACTGTTACCCGGATAAAAAAGCAATTCACTGCCTTCTAGACTCACCTACTTCAAATATAGGCAGTCCTCGCTTTGCATGGTAGTATGGGACAATAAAATAATGAAAGTTGAACATGTGATAAGTAAACTTGGTCATTAAAAAAATGGTGATTGTCCCATTAGCTTTAAAATGTTTTGTTCAAACATTAAAAATCCTTTTACTCTCCACTATAAATGTATACAAAAGTTAAAAAATAGTAGTTTAATACACTGTAATTTAAAACATTAGAAACTGAGGACTTAAATGTTTTACTTGCTTGTAAAAAGTTTTCATTGTATAACATATAGTGTAGATGAAGACTTTTATCATGCTTTAGCAATTTGTCATACTCTTTTTCTAAGTCTACTTCACACAGTATATACTTTTGCCTTCCAGTTGTGAAATATCCCTCAGAGTTTCTTTAATGTGGTTTTTGTCAGCATCAGTTCCTCTCGAATGTCTTAATTCTTTTTGTTACAACCACTTTGCTAATTTTTTGTTATGTTTGACTTCACTATGGTCCTCTAGCTACTTATCTGTAGTCTCTTGAAATATGGCAGTTTTTATATTCCCATAGTCAGTTACTTCTCCTAGAACTTCGTTTGCATTTTGTTTGAACTTTGCTTCTAGCATTATCACTTTTGTTTCCTGGCTACATTTTATCTTTCTTGGGCAGGTTCCTCTCTTGGTATTAATTTTAGTAAAATGTCATGTGGGTTTATCACTGGACAGCAAGCAGGAAATATAACTACATGCTTTGCTGTCTGTACATGAAATTAACAACATATGTTCTGTGACCAATTAACAAAATACTTTGAAAAAAGTGAACATATGTTATTTAATATAGTGACTGTGGACTAAAGAGTTTATATCAAAGTTGTGCCTTATGAAATTACTCACAGTTGAATACACCATGGTGACTGAAATTTGAACCATGCTGTTGAGGAAGTAATATTTAACTAAATGGTGACACATAAAAGCCATTCATACGAGAATCGTTAAAAGTGAAGGTTACTGGTATAAGAACATTATTAGGTTACAAGTTTAAGGATAGAAAACAATTTTCCAAATCAGGACACACACAAATGCACATTGGCTAATATCAAAAAAGATTTTACAAAATATTAACAAGAATATATTAACAAGAATAAGAGAGCTCTTTCACAATAATATGATAAATTCAGAACATAACATAATAAATACATAAAAATCTAAAATGAGAGATACAAAGTACATGAAGCAAACCTGTTATAGCTGGAAAAGAAATAATGAAATCCAATATTCATGGAGATTTCAATATCCTCTTTCAATGATTACAAAATGAAATAGATAGAAAATTGTTAGGAACATTCAAACTATGAAAAAGCTAGACCTAGTTGATATCTGTAGAACACTTTCACCCAGTGACAGCAGAATATACATTTTCTAAAAATTTGCCCAGAACGTATATGAAATGTGGGGCCATAAAAGAAGTCTCAATACCTTTAAATTTGAAAGTATTGAAATCATAAAATATGTTTCCTAATAACAATAAGATTGAATTTAAAACAAAATGAAAGAGATCACTAAAATTCCCAAATATTTACAAACTAAACAGCATAACTTTGCATAATCCATAGGTCAAAGAGAATATTATGTCTAAAATTTGAAAATATATTGAATTTAATAAAAATAATAACACAAACGTCAAAAAAATTGAAGAATGCAGCTAAATTGCCCTTAGAAATAAATGTGTAGCATTAAACATTAGAAAGGAAGAAGAAACTTATTCCAAAAAATGTAGAAAAAAGTAATAATACAGATAAGACTAGAAATCAATGAAATTGGAAACAGAAAAAATAGAGGTGCCTTTGTGTTGTGCTGCTATAATGGGATACCTGACACTGGGTAATTTATAATGAACACAAATTTACTGGGTCACAGTTTTGAAGCCTAGGAAGTTCGAGATCAAGGGACCAGAAGCTGGCACAGTCTTCTTGCTGTATTATCCCATGATATCCCGTCCTATGTCTGTTTTGTGCTGCTAGAACAGAGTACCTGAGACTGAGTAATTTAAAAAGAACAGAATTTCGTTCTTACAGTTCTGGAGGCTGGGAAGCCCAAGGTCAAAAAGCCACACCTGGTGGGCGCCTTCTTGCTGTGTCATCCTATGGTGGAAAGTAAAAGGGCAAAATACCATGTGCAAGAGGGAACAAGAGAGGGCTGAACTCGCTTTTATAACAAGCCCACTCTTGCAATGAACCCACTCCCACAGTAACGACATTAATCCATCCGTGATGGTGGAATCCTCATGACAATAACCTCTTAAAGGTCCTACCTCTCAACACTATAGCATTAAGGATTAAGTTTCCAACACTGAAAACTTCCAGAACACATTCAAGCCATAGCAAGAGAAAATCAACAAAACCAAAAGCTTGTTCCAATACTGTAGCCAAACTAATCTGTATAAAAAGTGGAAACATAAAATATCAATGAGAGAGAAGACATCACTCAGTATTCTAAAGGCTTTAAAAAATAATTAGAGAATATCATACCAATATATTTGAATACTTAGAAAACAGTAAAATTCATGGAAGACACAAACTAACAAGATTCATACCACTAAAACCATATAACCTGAAAGGCTCTATTTCTATCATAAATATTTAATTTCCAGTTAAAGCTTTTCCACAAAGTAAATTCATTACAGGTATCTACACCATTGAATTCTACCAAACATTTTAGGAGGAAATATACCAATAGAGGTCAAACTATGTCCGAAAATACAAATGGAGAAGACAATTGCCATCTCATTCAATGAAGTCAACATTATTCTGATACCAGAACCAGACAAATACATTACAAAAAAGGTAAACTACAGGTTAATAGTCATCATAAAACTTATTACAAAAATTCCCAACAAAACATTAGCAAATTTAATCTAGACATAAAAATATCATGACTCAATGGAACTTATCTATGAGTGCATGCTTGATTTAAATTTCAAAATTAGACAATATGATTAACAGATTAAAGGTGAAAACCATATTTTCATTTCAATAAATGTGAAGAAAAGCTAAATACAGATTTATGATAAGAATTCCAGGCAAAATTGGAATGCACAGGAAAATTTCCTTGTTTATAAAAAGTAATTACAAAAAAGAAACCTATAGCTAAGGCCAGATTTAATAGTGGAACACTTAATTCTTTACCCCTAAGTTTGTTAGCACAGCTAAGTTTTTGATTCTCACAACTTCTATTAAATACCACACTATAGATCATGTGTAGCAAGTAGAAAAATAAAGTGATAAAATGGATATTAGAAAGAAGTATGATTATGTATAGAATACATAATTTCTTGTAGAAAAACTTAGGAAATCTGTGCAAAAATCACTGAACTTTTATGTCAGCAAGGTTATGAGTCAAGGTCAATATACAAATATCAAATGTATTTCTATATACTAGCAATGAATGATGTGAAACTAATGAGAAAAAACACTTTTTACAGTACATCCAAAACAAAAAATTAAAGGAAAATGTTAAAAAATTTAAAAAGGAAAAATTAAACAAAGCCTGCACCAAACCTTTCAACTGAAAACTGTAAAGCATTGCTGAGAGAAACTTCAAAAGACCTATATAATTTGTGAGCTATACCATGCTCATCGAACAGGACACTTAATATTGTTAAGATGCTATTTCCCCCGAATAAGTCTATAGATTTTACAAAATCTACATCAAAGTTCCAGTAAGCATTTTATAAAATTGACAAGCTTATTCTAAAATGTATATGAAAAAGCAAAGTATTAATAACTAAAATATGCAACTCATGCTTAAAAACCAACAACACATTTTGCAGAAAACATAACTGTTATAGTAAGATTAAAAAAATGAATGTCGTAGTCTGCTCAGGCCAACATAACAAATTACCATAGGTTCAATATCTTAACCAAGAGAAAGTTATACCTCACGTTTTTGGAGGCTAGAAATCCAAGACCAGGATACCGGGATGGTTAGGTTCTAATGACAACTTTCTTCTTGGCTTACAGACAACTGTATTCTCGCTGTATTCTCACATGGCAGAGAGAGAGAGATGAAGAGATATCTCTGATCTCTCTTCTTATAAGGGTATCAGTCCCAACATGAGGGCCCCATCCCCTGACCCCATCTAAACCTATTACCTCACAAAGTCTCCATCTCCAGATACTGTCATATTGGGGATTAGAGTTAGGGCTATAACATATAAGCTTTGGGGGAGACATTATTCAGTCCATAGCAGTAAGCTAAAGTTAATCATAATGTGTATATTAGAAATGTGTACATTAGAAACTTCATTAGCAAAAGTGAATGGTGTCTATTGCATCATTGTTTTAAGCAATGTTTTCATGATCTATGAAAAGGATATTTTGCAGCCTAATTATTTTGAGAGGCATATGTCTTAATATTCATTTGTTCATTTATGTATCTATTTAAACATGTATTCAACATCACTAAGAGATGCTATGGTGTTGATTTAAGGGCCCAGTCTCTGGAGGTGAGCACACAGGGCCTGAATCCCATATCTGCCACCTAATTGCTGAGTGACCTTGAATAAGCTTTATTAATCTCTCTCTGCCTCAGTTTACTAATTTATACAATGAAAGTGATAATACCACCTATCTCAAAACTGTTATGAGTATTAAATCAGTTGCCACAGAGTGTCAGATATGTGTTAGATTAACTTAAAAAATTAATTCATATTATTAAGTAGTTATGCGCATATACTATAGGCCAGTAATACTATGTGACTGCATATAAACAAAAACACAACTTGAAGCAAAAAAAAATTTTGATGACAATTCCTTTCGAAGTTTTCTCCTCATCATTTTCACCACTTGAATTGCTCATTTATATCTAGATGTTTTTAATATCTTGTGACTGTCAAATATGGACCAGATTTTTAAAAGTTTTAAAACACGTGGCAGGATGTATTGCAAGTAGTTTCCAGAATTGGCAAGAGAAAACAAACATATCAAATTTCCTTATATTTTAAACATACATTTGAAAAACATGTAGCAGATATTTACTGACTTTGCATATTTTGGTCCTAAAATTTTATCAGTAATGTCATTGAGTATTTTCTTTTCTCTTGAGGTTTCTTGATTGTGTTTTTTTTGTTGTTAAAAAAAAAAAGGCACTGTGGTTCATGCCTGTAATCCCAGCACTTTGGGAGTCCGAGGTGGGCGGATCACTTGAGGCCAGGAGTTTGAGACCAGCCTGGCCAACATGGGAAAACCCCGTCTCTACTAAAAATAAAAAAATTAGCTCGGGCACCTGTAATCCAACCTACTTGGGAGGCCGAGGCAGGAGAATTAGGAGAATTGCTTGAACCTGGGAGGCGGAGGTTGCAGTGAGCTGTACCATTACACTTCAGCATGGGTGACAAGAGCAAATCGCATCTTCAGAAAAAAAAAAAAAAAAAAAAAAAAAAAAAAAAAAGCATTCCGTGATGCAATACATGCTGACATTCCTTCCACATTTCTTCCACCACATTTGTTGACGCCTTTTTACTTTAACATTTTTAATTCATCTAAAATTTGTTTCTTGATTAATGATGGGGGTATGGTTTTTGACTTTGCTATTTTCCATAATATGGCTAGCTATTTGTTATTATGTTACTAAAACATCAATATTTCTTCTTTCTTTCTGAAATGAAAGGATGTTTCCAATGTTTAACTCTAACAAATGAAGAAGAATGACAACATTTACTGAGATGGGAAAATGCAAAAGAATAAGAATATTTTGAAAGGAGGAGTAGAAATGATATATTTTGAAAATGTTTTATTAAACATATTATTAATCATACAAGTAACATTGTCCAGTTAAATGTTCAAAGCTAACTATATGGTTTTGATAGTCATCAGTATGTGCATGACTTTTAAAGCCATGGGACCAAGTGATATCTCTAGGAAGTACACACAGTTAGAGAAAAAAAATATTTAGAAAGCTTTTCCCTGGGGCTTTCAAGGATCTAAAGCTGTGCTTTTCAGTATGGTAGCCATTAGCTACATGTGGCTATGAAGAACTTGTAATTTGTTAGTCTGAATTGAGATGTGCTAAAAGTGCAAATAACAAACCACTCGATTTAGAAGAACTCAGTATAAAAAACATAATATTAAGTTCATAATCTCATAAAAAACATGTATATTTACTACATGTTGAAATGGTAATATTCTGGATACATTAAATTAAATAAAATATAGCACGAAAAATAATTTCATGTTACATTTATGGTTCAAATTAAATTTCTATTGGACAGCACTGATCTATAAACCAAAAGAAGACCTATTCGACAAAGTGGGTGATATGGTTTGGCTTTGTCCCCACCCAAATCTCAACTTGAATTGTATCTCCTAGAATTCCACCACATTGTAGGAGGGACCCAGCGGGTGAGTGGGTCATTTAATCATGGGGGTTGTCTTTTCTGTGCTGTTCTTGTGATATTGACTAAGTCTCATGAGAGCTGATGGGTTTATCAGGGGTTTCCACTTTTGCTTCTTCCACATGTTTCTCTTGCCACCACCATGTAAGAAGTGCCTTTTGCCTCCTGCCATGATTCTGAGAACTTCCAGCAATGTGGAACTGTTAAGTCCAATTAAACTTCTTTTTCTTCCCAGTCTCAGGTATGTCTTTATCAGCAGCATGAAAACAGGCTAACACAGTGGGCTAATGAGGAATGAAAGGGAAGTGAGCAAACCAGCAAGAAAATGTGATGTTCTGGAGATTACATTAAAATTTTAAAACTTTGTCAAAGGGAAAAGATGAATTGGATTAAAAAGTGATTAATTAGGCTGGGCATGGTGGCTCACGCCTGTAATTCCAGTACTTTGGGAGGCTGAGGCGGGCAGATCATGAGGTCAGGAGATCGAGACTATCCTGGCTAACACGATGAAACCCTGTGAAACCCTGTCTCCACTAAAAATACCAAAAAAAAAAAAAAAAAAGTAGATGGGCATGGTGGCGGGCACCTGTAGTCCCAGCTACTCGGGAGGCTGAGGCAGGAGAATGGTGTGAACCCAGGAGGCAGAGCTTGCAGTGAGCCAAGATTGCGCCACTGTACTCCAGCCTGAGCAACAGAGTGAGGCTGCGTCTCAAAAAAAAAAAAAAAAAAAAAAAAAAAAAAAAAAAAAAAAATATAACTAGAGGGAAAAAAAAAAAAAAAAAAGATATTAGTCACTGGACTTAAAAGGGTAAGAGTAATTTCAGTGCAATTTTAAGAACAAAAGTCTGTTTAGGAAACAACCCAATGCCCATAACTGGTAAATGGATAAGCAAAATGTAGTGCATTTGATGCAGGAGACGCAAACCCCTACACTGGGCCTTAGCTTGAGAGGGTTCCTGACTTCACCCAGGAAAGCATTAAAGGGCAGGTCAGTGTTAAACGGCCACTTTTACTGAAGTAGCAGTATACAGCATCCGCAGAGGCACTGCTCCTTGCAGAGTAGGGCTGCCCCATAGGCAATGTGCCCAGAGCAGAATCTCAGAGGCAATTCTGCAGTCATATTTCTACCCACTTTTAATTATATGCAAATTAAGGTGTAGATTATGCAGAGACTTCTATAAAAAGGATGGTAACTTCCTAGTCATTGGGTTATTTATATGGAAAGGGACAGTAACTTTCAGGTTTTGCCATGGCAATTGTAAACTGAGATGACACACTGGTAGGCATGTCTTATGGAAAGCTGTTCCTTCCCTGGCCCTGCTTCAGCTAGTACTCAATCTGGTCCAGTATCCAAACCTCATCTCTGGAGTCAGGTCCCACCTCCTGAGTAGAGTTCTTCTTTCTACCTCATTTTCATACACTGGAACACTGTATAACAATAAAAAGGAGTATATTACGGATATTTGTTTCAACATGAATAATTTCTTTTAGTTTTGCTAAGTGAAAAGAAAGACGAAAATACTACATAGCTTATAATTTGTTTATATAAAATACCCAGAGAGGGACTTCCTGATCAGAGCTTCCAGCCACTCTGGTCGATGCTCTGTGGCCAACAGAGATTTTAAAACTTCCTGGGACAGAGCTCCTAGAGAGAAGAGTGGGCCACCGTCTTTGCTGTTTTGGCAATTTAGCCATACCAGCTTCTTGGCTTTGGAGAGCCCAGTCTGACCAAGGGCAGAGCAGTACACAGTACAACAGAGTTGCTCTATGAAATTATGGTTAGATTGCTTCTTTCAGCTGAACCCCAATCCCATTTCTTCTAACTGGGTGAGACCTCCCAACTGGGCTGTCCAGCGACCTCCTACAGGTGTGTTTGGGCTGGCAATAGGTCCATACCTTGGTGGGATGGAGTTCCCAAAGAAGAAGGCAGCGTGCCATCTTTGCTGTTTCACAGGCTTCATTGGTGATACCTGTAAGTACTGGAAAATCCAAGGCAAATTGTGTCTGGAGTTCACCACTAGCAAACCACAGTAGCCCTATGGTAAAGTGGCCTGACTGTTAAAAGAAATAAAAATGCTATCCAAAGGAAAGCAACCTCAAAGATTGAAGGTAGATAAGTTCACAAAGACGAGAAAGAATGAGCACAAAAATGCCAAAAACTCAAAAAGGCAAAGTGCCCTGTTTCCTCCAAATGACTGCAACACCTCCCCAGCAAGGGTTTGAAACTGGACTTAGGCTGGGATGGCTGTAATGACAGAAATAGACTTCAGAATGTGGATAAAAATGAACTTTGCTGAGCTAAAGGAGCACAATGATTTAAACCCAATGAAAGGAAGCTAAAAATTATGATAAAACAATGCAGAAGCTGACAGCCAAAATAGCCAATATAGAGAAGAACATAACTGACCTGATGGAACTTAAAAACACACTATAAGAACTTCATAATGCAATCACAAGTATCAACAACAGAATAGACCAAGCAGAGGAAAGAATCTCAGAACTTGAAGACTTTCTGAAATAAGACAGGCAGACAAGAAGAGAGACAAGAATAGGGAAAAAAGAATGAAAGGAAATGAACAAAACCTCCAAGAAATATGAAATTATGTAAAGAGACTGACGCTACAACAGACTGGCATACCTGAAAGAAATTAGGAGAATGGAATCAATTTGGAAAACATATTTCAAGATATCATCAAGAACTTCCCTAACCTAGCTGTACAGGTCAGCATTCAAAATTCAGGAAATGTGGAGAACCCCAGTAAAATACTCCATGGGAAGATCATCCCCAAGACACATAATCATCAAATTCTTCACGATCAAAATGAAAGAAAAAATATTAAGGGCAGTCAGAGAGAATGGCCAGGTCACCTATAAAAGCAAGCCCATAAGCAAGGGAAAAATAAGATCTTTTTCAGACAAGCAAATGCTGAGGGAATTTGTCACCACCAGACCTGCCTTATAAAAGCTCCTGAAGGAAGCACTAAATATGGAAGGGAAAAAGTATTACCAGCCACTACAAAAACACTCTGAAGTACACAGACCAGTGATACTGTAAAGAAACCACATGAACAAGTCTACAAAATAGCCAGCTAGCATCATGATGACAGGATCAAATCCACAAATATCAATACTAACCTTAAATGTAAATGAGCTAAAAGCCCCAATTAAAATACAGCATTGCAAGCTGGATAAAGAATCAAGACACAGGCCAGGCATGGTGGCTCATGCCTGTAATCCCAGCACTTTGGGAGGCCGAGGTGGGCGGATCACGACGTCAGGAGATTGAGACCATCCTGGCTAACATGGTGAAACCCCATCTCTACTAAAAATACAAAAAAATTAGCCGGGCATGGTGGCGGGTGCCAGTAGTCCCAGCTACTCAGGAGGCTGAGGCAGGAGAATGGCGTGAACCTGGAACCCGGGAGGCAGAGCTTACAGTGAGTCAAGATCGCACCACTGCATTCCAGCCTGGGTGACAGAGCGAGACTCTATCTCAAACAAACAAACAAAAAAGAATCAAGACCCATTGGTATTCTGTCTTCGGGAGACCCATCTTGCATGCAAAGATACATATAGACTCAAAATAAAGGGATGGAGGAAAATTTACCAAGCAAATGACAAACAGAAAAAAAGGGATTGCAATCCTAGTTTGTGACAGAACAGACATTAAGCCAACAAAGATTAAGAAAGACAAAGAAGGGCATTACATAATGGTAAAGGGGTCAATTCAACAAGAAGACCTAACTATACTAAATATATATGCACTCAACACACGAGCACCCAGACTTATAAAGCAAATCCTTAGAGATCTTCAAGTAGACTTAGACTGCCTCATAATAACAGTGGAGGACTTTAATATCACACTGACAATATTAGACCAATAGTCAAGACAGAAAATTTCCAACGATATTCAGGACCTGAATTCAGCTCTGGAGCATATGGACCTAATAAATATTTACAGAATTCTCCACCGAAAACAACAAAATATACATTCTTCTCATTGTCACATGGACATACTCTAAAATTGATCACATAATTGAAAGTAAAACACTCCTAAGCAAATGCAAAAGAACTGAAATCATAACAGTCTCTCAGACCACAGCACAGTCAAATTAGAACTCTAGAATAAGAAATTCACTAAAAACCATAAAACTACATGGAAATTGAACAACCCACTCCTAAATGACTTTTGGGTACATAATGAAATCAAGGAGAAATCAAGAAGTTATTTGAAACTAATGAGAACAAAGAAACCTAGTTGCCGGGGGTTTTTCAGTACCTAGAAGTATTACCAATGAAGCCTGTGAAACATCAAACATGGCAGCCTGCCCTTTCCTCTGGGAACTCCATCTTAGCAGGGTATGGACCTGTTGCCAGCCTGAACATACCTGTAGGAGGTGGCTGGAGACCCAAGTTGGAAGGTCTCACACAGTCAGGAGGAATGGGATTGGGGGACTGCTGAAACAAGCAATCTAGCCACAATTTCATAGAGCAACCGTGCTGTGCTGGATACCATTCTGCTCCTGGTCAGCTTGGGTTCTCTGATGCCTGGATGCTGGCATGTACCAGAATCTCTGGGACACAGCTAGGGCAGAGTGAAGATGAAAATTTACAGTACTAAATGCCGACATCAAAAAGCTAGAAAGATGTCAAGTTAACAATCTAACTTCACAAGTAAAAGAACTAGAGAACCAAGAGCAAACAAAACCTAAAGCTTTCAGAAGACAACAAATAACCAAAATCAGAGCTGAAGTGAAGGAGATGGAGACATAAAACACGATTCCAAAGATCAACAAATTCAGGAGCCGATTTTTTTAAAGAAAATAATAACAAAATAGATTGCTAGCTAGCCTAAGAAAAAGAGAGAAGATTCAAATAAACACAATCAGAAATGATAAAGGGGATATTACCACTCACCCCACAGAAATACAACAATCAGAAAATACTTTAAACACTTCTATGCACATAAACTAGAAAACCTAGAAGAAATGGATAAATTCCTAGACACATATATCCTCCCAAGGCGGAACCAGGAAGAAATGGAAACCCTGAACAGACCAATAATGAGTTCTGAAATTGAGGCAGTAATAAATAGCCTATCAGCCAAAAAAAAAAAAAAAAAGTCCATGGCCAGATGGATTCCCAGCTGAATTCTACCATATGTACAAAGAAGAACTGGTACTATTCCTACTGAAACTATTCCAAAAAGTTGAAAAGGAGGGATTCCTCCCTAACTCATTCTATGAGGCCTGCGCCATCTTAAATGCCAAAACCTGGTAGAGATGCAACAAAAAAGACAACTTCAGAGATACAGCAAGAAAAGTCAACTTCAGAGATCCAGCAAAAAAAGACAACCTCAGGCTAATATCCATACTGAATACTAATGCAAAAATCCTTAACAAAGTACTGGCAACCCAATCCAAAAGCACACTAAAAAGCCTATCCACCATGAACAAGTAGGCTTCATTTCTGGGATGCAAAGTTGGTTCGACATACAGAAATAAATAAAAGTGATCCATCACATAACAGAAGTAATGACAAAAAGCACTTGTCATCTCAATGGATGCAAAAAAAAAAAGGGCTTTTGATAAAATTCAACATCCCTTCATGTTAAAAACTTTCAATAAACTAGGTATCAAAGGAACATACCTCAAAATAATAAGAGCCATATATGAAAAACCAATAGCCAATATCATACTGAATAGGCAAAAGCTGGAAGCATTCCCCTTGAAAACAAGCATGAGACAAAGATGCCATTTCTCACCACTCCTTTCAACACAGTATCAGAAGTTCTGACCAGGGCAATCAAGTAGGAGAAAGAAATAAAGGTATTCAAATAGGAAGAGAGGAAGTCAAACTATCCTTGTTTGCAGATGACATGATCCTATATATAGAAAACCCCATCATCGGCCGGGCGCGGTGGCTCAAGCCTGTAATCCCAGCACTNAGGAACATACCTCAAAATAATAAGAGCCATATATGAAAAACCAATAGCCAATATCATACTGAATAGGCAAAAGCTGGAAGCATTCCCCTTGAAAACAAGCATGAGACAAAGATGCCATTTCTCACCACTCCTTTCAACACAGTATCAGAAGTTCTGACCAGGGCAATCAAGTAGGAGAAAGAAATAAAGGTATTCAAATAGGAAGAGAGGAAGTCAAACTATCCTTGTTTGCAGATGACATGATCCTATATATAGAAAACCCCATCATCGGCCGGGCGCGGTGGCTCAAGCCTGTAATCCCAGCACTTTGGGAGGCCGAGACGGGTGGATCACGAGGTCAGCAGATCGAGACCATCCTGGCTAACACGGTGAAACCCCGTCTCTACTAAAAAATACAAAAAAACAGCCGGGCGAGATGGCGGGCGCCTATAGTCCCAGCTACTTGGGAGGCTGAGGCAGGAGAATGGCGGGAACCCAGGAGGCAGAGCTTGCAGTGAGCTGAGATCCGGCCACTGCACTCCAGCCCGGGCGACAGAGCGAGACTCCACCTAAAAAAAAAAAAAAAAAAAAAAAAAAACCCCATCATCTCGTCTCAGCCCCAAAGCTGCTTAAGCTGATAAGCAACTTCAGCAAAGTCTCAGAATGCAAAATCAATGTAAGAAACTCACTAACATTCCTATACACCAACAATAGTCAAACTCAGATCCAAATCATGAATTAACTCAGATTCACAATTGCCACAAAAAGAATAAAATACCTAGGAACACAGCTAACAAGGGAAGTGAAGGACTTCTACAAGGAGAACTACAAACCACTACTCAAATAAATCATAGATAACACAAACAAATAGAAAAACATTCCATGCTCATGTATAGGAAAAATCAGTATTGTGAAAATGGCCATATTGCCCAAAGCAATTTATAGATTCAAGTTATTCCCTTTAAACTACCATTGACATTCTTCACAGAAGTAGAAAAAAATCATTTTAAAATTTATTTAAAATTTACTTAAGGTAATTCTAAGCAAAAAGAACAAAGCTGGAGACATCACAATACCTGACCTAAACTATTCAACAGGGCTACAGTAACCAAAACAGCATGGCACTGGTATAAGAACAAACACGTAAACCAATAGAACAGAATAGAGAACATAGAAATACAACTACACACCTACAACTATCTGGTCTTCAAGAAAACTGACAAAAATAAGCAATGGGAAAATAAATGGTGCTGTGATAACTGGCAAGTCATGTGCAGAAAATTGAAACTGGACCCCTTTTCTTACATTATGTACAAAAATTATATCAAGACAGATTAAAGACTTAAATGTAAAACTCAAAACTATAAAAAAACGTAGAAACAAACCTAGGCAATACCATTTAGGACATAGATATGGTCAAAGATTTCATGAGGAAGATTCCAAAACCAACTGCGAAAAAAGCAAAAATTGACAAATGGAATCTAATTAAACTAAGGAGCTTCTGCACAGCAAAATAAACTATCATCAGAGTGAACAGACAACCTACAGAATGGGAAAAAAATTTTTGCAAACTATGCGTCTGACAAAGGTCTAATATCCAGCATCTATGAGGAACTTAAACAAGGAAAAAAAGCAAGAAAAAAACCAAACAACCCCATTAAGGAGTGCACAAAGGACGTGAACAGACACTTCTCAAAAGAAGACACATGTGTGGCCAACATCATACAAAAAAAGATCAACATCACTGATTTTTTGAAATACAAAATCGAAAACTGATCTTTTGAAATACAAATAAAAACCACAATGAGATACCGTCTCACACCCGTCAGAATGGCTATTACTAAAAAGTAAAAAAATAACAGATGCTGGCAAGGTTTTGGAGAAAAAGGAATGCTTTTACACTCTTGGTGGGAGTATAAATTAGTTAAAGCATTGTAGAAGACACTGTGGCAATTCCTCAAAGACCTAGAGACAGAAATATCATTCAACCCGAAGATTCCATTACTGAGTATATACTGAAAGGAATATAAATTGTTCAGTTATAAAGACATATGCACACGTATGTTTATTGCAACACTATTCCCAGTAGCAAAGACATGAAATCAACCTAAATGCCCATTAATGATAGACTGGATAAAGAAAATGTGGCACATATACACCATGGAATACTATGCAGCTGTAACAAAAGAACGAGATCATGTCCTTTGCAAGGACATGGATGGAGCTGGAGGACATTATCCTTAGCAAACTAATGCAAGAACAGAAAACCAAATACTATATGTTCTCACTTATAAATGGGAGCTAAATGATGAGAACACATGGACACATAGAGGGAAACAATACACACTGGGGCCCATTGGAGAGTGGAGGATAAGAGGAGAGTCAGGATCAGGAAAGATAACTAGGAGGTATTAGGCTTAATACATGGATAATGAAATGATCTATACAACAGACCCCCAGGACACAAGTTTACCTATGTAACAAACTTGCACATGTATCCCTGAACTTAAAATAAAACTTAAAAAAACCAGAAAGGACAAATCTATAGAGATAGAAAATTGATTATTGGTTGTTGGGAATGAGTGGGAATGAGAATTAACTGTAAACCAGCAGTTAGAATTACAGAGAGGTAACAGAAATATTCTAAAATTAGATTGTGGTGATGGTTACACAATACAGTAAATTTATTAAAAATCAGATAAATATTTTAAATGGGAATTTTCCAGTATGTAATTTATATCTAATAAGTATGGGTTTTTAAAAAGTATATGATAAGAGAAACTGGAGTGTGACTGTAAAGACTGCTTTTAAAGAATTATTATAGTTGTATTCTGGGCGTGGTGGCTCACACCTGTAATCCCAGCACTTTGGGAAGCCCAGGTGGGCAGATCACGAGGTCAGGAGATCAAGACCTTCTGGCTAACACAGTGAAACCCTGTCTCTACTAAAAATACAAAAAATTAGCCAGGCGTGGTGACAGGTGCCTGTAGTCCCAGCTACTTGGGAGGCTGAGGCAGAGAATGGCGTGAACCTGGGAGGTGGAGCTTGCAGTGAGCCGAAATCGCACCACTGTACTCCAGCCTGGGCAATAGAGCGAGACTCCATTTCAAAATAAATAAATAAAGAAATAAAAGAATTATTATGGTTGTAAAAGCAAATAGAGAATTAAGTGATTTGTAGAATTTATGTTGTCAGTGGTATAGTTTTTTGTTTTGTTTTATTTAGTTATGAGAAGTTGAACAACTTTTACCTTATGTCCTCTTCAGTTAGGGCATTTTGTAGGGGCACAGGTATTTTTCTAACTATACATATCTCAGGGTTCTTGAATTTCTGCCTTTGTGAAAATATCTGTCTCCTTTACAACCAGTAACAACTAAGAAGAGTAAAAAAATCATTGAGTCACAGTAATGTCACTGAAGACTCTGAAGACATTGCTTTACTATTATTTTAACGTTAAAGGGGAAGTGAAAAATTTGCTTTTTACCTCTTTAATACGTGACTTGATATTTCAACTGGGTATCCTATAGGATTGCTACTTTTATAGTTAATTACCATTAACAGTAATTAACTATATTGATCTTCATTGACATTCATTTTTTATTCAATACTTCCTCTGGAAATGAACATTACAAACTATAGATTTCTATTTATAATTTCAAAAGACTGAATGTTTTGGCCGTTTGATTTGTTCTGTTGTTTTACTTGTTAGGGATACTAATTATCTCTATATTGTGTGTAGTTTTAACTCCTTGCTCTTCACTCATTTATTGTGACCAAATTCTTCTCCCTGTGATTAACTGTGCTATCTGTGGAATGTGTTCGTATTTCTCCTCTTTTCTAGAATGGCCTTGATTTTTAAATCATTTTCTCACTGATTTATGGCAGATTACTGTTTGTTGTTTAAAACAACTCTCTTCTTTGAGATTTTGTGTCTCTTGTTTGAGCTTTTGTTTCAGCTAACAGGTTTTCTTTAATTTATTTGATTTGTTGGAGTAATGCTTCTTCATAATATTCACCCATTTTCTCATGAATTTTTTTCATATTCATCTGCCATTTGTTTCCATGGTTCTATCAGTGCTTTTTCTTGTAGTCCTTACATGCATCCATGTTGAACCCCTTCCAGATATAACTTATCATTGAATGGGGGATTTTTATGTTAAATATTTATTAAAAGATGGAATGGAGAAGGGCTCAGGAGAGTGAAGTGCCCTTTATATCTCATATGCTTCATTCTGTGTTCTCTAAATTTAACGACAATCAGCTTTAGGTATCACTTTGCAATAGTTTAGTTTTTCTAAACCTCCCTGGCTTTAACTAAAGCTCTGTCTTTCCATGTGTCTTAGTACACTTTTTTTTTTTTCTTTTGGCTATAAGAGATTATCATGAATTGGGTAATTTATAAACAATAGAAGTTTATTTGGCTCACGGTTCTGGAGCTGGGAAGTCCAAGACTATGGTACTGACATCTGGCAAGGGTCATTCCACAGCAGAAGTATCGCATGGCAAGAGAACATGTGAGAGACAGAGAAAAGTGGGGCTAAACTTCCATGATAACAGCATTAATTCATTCATGGGGATAGAGCCTTCATGACCTAATCACTTCTGAAAGGCTCTACCTGTTAACAATGGTACACTGGCAATTAAATTCCAACATGAGATCTGGAGGAGACATTCAAATCACAGCACTGTATTTATTCTTTTTATTTTGCGGGGTATCTTCCACAGACCCTGGCCGATGGATGAAATGAGTACTCAGACATAGGTATGCAGTGTAAGAGCAACTAGATGACTGCCGAGCTCCTAGTGGCCAGAGAGCAGCAGCCCCAGTAGCAGCAGCCACGGGAGCTTGCTTTTTATTCAGTGCAGGCACAATGCCGAAAACCTGGAGTCCACACAACCTGTAGGTAATTAACATCCATTGTTCCCCTTTCTGGGTATGTCACGTGCTTGTGCTCCAGGATGATCAAAGGTCAGTTCCTGGTCAACATAAGTTAACAGCCTGTTTAAGATAAATCCCCGCAATACGCAATACTCCCTTGTACCTACTCCTTGCCCTCTGCCTCAGGGTTATAGAAGAGCTGCCTTCAGTTATTCTTCCCCAGGGCTTTGCAGAACCTTCCCACCTTTAGCAGGTTTGCATCCTCTCTCTGTAGTTTTTCCCACCACTCTAACTGATCCCTCATATTATATTTATTTATTTTATTCTTTTAATTGAGAAAGTCTCTCTCTGTCACCTAGGCTGGAGTGCAGTCGCATGATCATACTCACTGCAGCCTTCCACTCCTGGGCTCAAGCAATCCTCCTGCCTCAGGCTCCCAAGTAGGTGGAACTGTAGGTGTACATCACCACACCTGGCAATTTTTTTTTTTTTTTTTCAGTAGAAATCAGGACTTGCTATGTTACTCAGGTTATTGTTTATTATTTTTATTCCTTGCAAGATCGAGGAGACTGTGTTGTTTATATTATAGTTTTGGTCCCATAGTCTCCACTATCCTATTCCAGCAGCTTGCTTTACATAAAAATTATTCCTCTTTGTTTCTCACGTTTTAAGTTAGTAATACAAAATAAAGATCTGACGTGTGGCAAACAGCACAACTACTCAGTCAGATTCTTTTTTCCAAGTGAGATAATTCTGATGGAGCTCATGATGTCTGTTTTGGGGTAACTTAATAATTGTGTGTGCCTTCTCTCCATCAAGGAAAAATTTTACTGAAATTCACAATTCTATCTTCAGAGATTGTAATTAGGAGTTATGATTGTTTTCTTATTTTATCAAAGGTGCAGTCATCATTTTATGAAGTTGTTTTCCCTTGATTTTCGAAAGGAGAGAGATTACTTTTTCCACCTTTTAATATTTGAACTACTTAAACTAAGTGTTGTAAATGTTAAATTTAAAATACTTTCAGGAAATTGAAAGGTGAAAATATCTAGAAAAAAATGTGTATGTGAATTTCAACTTATACGGTCGAAGTAGTGTGTGAACTCTGGACCCAGAGACAGGAATTAAGGCCTCTTTTATGGAAGTGCTTTTAAGAATCATGAAATCCCTGAACTTGCATAGAGAGCATTTTGTGAAAAGTAAAGCAAAAAATAAACCAAAAAATAGTTAATGAAATTGGCTGAGAAAGAAGATTCAATGGTATGGGAGAGAATCAAGTTAAAGGAGGAGAAATTTTTAATAAGTGATTTTAGGCTGCAGTGGTGACTTTAGAACGTGTTTTCTCTGATGATGAGGATGAAGGCAATTGCAATTGATTGAGGAAATCGTGGTGGTAAAAAGGAAAAGGAATGAAATAGATTGAGGAAAATGTCAACGTAAAGAAATTTTTAATTTTAAAAATATTTATTGCTTTTATGAAGAATTTTCTTTTTTATTATTATACTTTAAGTTCTAGGGTACATTGTCCATAACAGGCAGGTTTGTTTACATATGTATACTTGTGCCCTGTTGGTGTGCTGGCACCATCAAACTCGTCGCACATCACTTGTCATTACATCAAGTTAACTCCCAATGCAATCCTCCCCCCTCCCGCCCTCCCGTGATAGGCCCCGGTGTGTGATATTCCCCTTCCCGAGTCCAAGTGATCTCATTGTTCACGTTCCCACCTATGAGTGAAAACAATGCGGTGTTTTGGTTTTCTGTTCTTGTGATAGTTTGGCTGAGAATGATGGTTTCCAGCTGCATCATATATACCCAAAGGATTACAAATCATGCTGCTATAAAGACACATGCACACGTATGTTTATTGCAGCACTATTCACAATAGCAAAGACTTGGAATCAACCCAAATGTCCATCAGTGACAGACTGGATTAAGAAAATGTGGCACATATACACCATGGAATACTATGCAGCCATAAAAAAGGATGAGTTTGAGTCCTTTGTATGAAGACATTTTCATAAACCAAGGAGAAGGTGCTGGAAGAAGTAGAAAACGGAAAAAAAAATCAAAAAAGAAAGCACAGTTGATTGGAAAGAGTTAGGAGGCTACAGAAAGAGGTAGAATTCAGGTCAGAAGGGAATGTGTTTTTATCTCTGAACAGCAGGGGTTGTAGGGATAAAGTCACCCTCTGGCATTAGTGGCAAACCTGACGAAAGCGTATCTAGGGAAGTGTGCATGTTTGAGTCCGTATCTGGAGGAAAGTCAAGTTTCTTCATCTCACTTTTCTCAGGAAGGCATGAAATTTGATATTTTGCTGAGTGTAAAGGAAAAGGGAAGTTCAGTTGGAGCTTGAAGAGATTACCAAATAGCTTAGATTAGATACTGAAGGGATAAATAACAAGTAAAGATATTGGCCTGTTAAGGGGCCTTAATCACATTGGAAATAATAAATTTGTAGTGCAGACCCTGTAACATCTCACATGTCCTTCACTGGCAGCTCTGGAGTAGAAACCAAAAGGTTACATCACAGGTTTGATGAAAACTGGAGATTTGAAGGACAGCACACTCAAAAGGTAATGGAAAGTTTGGTGAACCTGTGATCAAGTAGTTCTAATTGTTAAACTTTGTCTCCTGGATTGTCAGGAAGAAGAGGAACCAACACTTGGAGAAAATTTAAAGACCAAGTGGTGGATTGCCTACAAGGTAATTTATAATTGGTCTTAGGTAAACTTCTGACAAATTCTTTCATTCTCAATTCCAACAACTGAATCTTAATCTGTGTCCCATGTTGTCTGTCAAACATTTTTAAATGAAGATATACCCTCTGAAATATTATAGGACCACATTTTAAAACTTCATGCATTTGTGTCTAGAATGTGTACACCTGAGTGGTGGTTTTTAAAATGACAGCATGACAATTATTTATGAATAGCATTCCCAAATCAGAGGAATTCATATGCAAATATAGTTAAGTTGCACATAGGTGTCCCAGATTTTTGAAAGGCATCAGTGAAATGTGAAAGAAGCAAGTTAGAAGTTTCCAACCCTTTAAGACTTAAATGACTACTTGAAATGTGATATTGAAACAAGAGGACAGCTGGATTACTTAGGTTTAAGAGTATTTGAGCCAGGTGCAGTGGTTCACACTTCTAATCCCAGGACTTTGGGAGGCCAAGGTGGGTAGAAAGCTTGAGCCCCAGGGTTTGAGACCGTGCTGGGCAACAGACGGAGACCATATCGCTACAAATTACAAAAATTAGCTGGACTGAGTGGAACACGCCTGTGGTCCCACCTATTTAGGAGGCTGAGGCAGGAGAATCACTTGAGCCCAGGAGGATGAGGTTGCAGCGAGCAGAGATAGCACTACTGCACTCCAGACTGAAACACAGTAAGATCATGTTTAAAAAATACATATATAAAAGGATAGTTGAGGGTAAAGATAACTAATCATGAGAAGGACCATTTATTTTATGTCGAATAGTGAAAAGTTTTCATTCTTTTCATTCCAAAGTTGAAATTTCTATATCTTAATGCTGATAATCATGCTACTGTATTTAAAATCATTGTTAAACAGTTCTTATTCCATCTGGAAAGACCATAAAATGTGTATGTTATAATGTCAATATTATATATATTTTTTATTTATGGATGCTACATTGTGTTCTTCCCCTGTCTATGACTCTGCTTAGATTGGTGTGCATGCCAAATCTGGTTATTTCTCACGCTCTGATTTAAGAAACTATATTTATTTCTGAGAGTGATGCACATCATTATGTCAAATTTAGAATACACGGCTATTAACTTTATTGCTCCCCAGTTCAAAGTCAGCAGTTTTTCAGTTTGTTGGATTTACAACCCACCCTTGTAAGACTTGAGATGACTACATTCATCAGACAACAGAAGGAATCAATATTATTAAAGAATGATGGCAGGAAAAGAAATTGCACCTCTAGAACAAAGTTTGAGTTAACCGTTAAAATACTTTCCTTAAACATCTTAATTTATCTCTTTTAAAATCTAACAAGTATACAAAGTATATTCTCATGCTTCTAAGCTACATTCATGGCTCATGATAGGAGTTAAAATTGGATACAGTTTGATTCTATTTGTGCTCAACTCAGAAAAGTTTTCAAAAATTATGTGTCTGATAGCTCAACAGAAACTTAAAATACTGAGAATATTCTATTTTTGGAAAGACTAAGAGTTGACTAGCTTCAACCCTGATACAGATGTTACCTCATAGTAATTATAACCATTTTTGCTTACCTCCTGATTTATTAACATTGACATTTTCTCATTTTGGAGGGTCTGTAGTTCTAGCTGAGCTTATTCTCAGCATCATCTAAAATTTTAGTGTCAAAAGATTACCAAATGACTATTTAGTGAGAATCTATTTCAAAATTGTGTAATTTTAAACAAGATAATTCACTTTTTTTGTTTAGAATGTATTTTTTCACATGTACTATAGATCATATGGTGACAAACTACTAAATAATTTGGTGACATTTTTATATGTCCAGAAAATATTGGGTTTTTTTTTTATGTTTTTTTGAAGAAAATGTTTTTAGTGAATGTCAGAGACCCACATTTACCTGGCTTACTCCAGAACCACGATATGTGACTTTTTCACAGCAAACGCCACGTCTGATAACTTTTATTTTCCTCCTAATATTTTAATGATTCCTTTCCTGAATCCTCATAGTAGCCTTCTCAGATTTAATTATTGCATTCTTTTCATAGCCTTATTTCTAAATCAAATGTTCTCCAACTCACTGTCGTTATATGCTTACTTCCCTGCTTTCATTCTGTCCTTCTCAGCTGCAGCAATTCTGCCTGTGATGTAAGCGTCAATAACTAGCCATGTTTTGCTCTGACCAAATTATCAATCACCTCTTCATAGCATTTCCTGTGTCAACTAACCTGGCATTAACCATATAGATATTAATTATGTAGAAATAGATATAATAATAGCATATATATTTGTGTACTATTTTAGTTTGCTAAGGGACTTTATATGTTTTCTAATTTGATTGTCACAAATGAATGAACACAGTCATGGCTGCATGCATGAAAAAATTAACTAATGGATGTCATTAATATCTGGAAAGCAATAAATATATGCTAATCATTTAGGAAACTTTTTTAACATAAGCTCCAATCATGTTTAGTTCAACCTAATACATTCTGAATCTATTACTGTTCAAAAGGAAAACAGTGTTAGGAAAATTACAAGGTCCAGTCTCTACCCTCAATTTCCAAATGAGAGGAAAAGTCATGGTGTTAAACTTGGATTTAAACCTACCAAGTCACCTAGGAATTCTCATAATTAGGGAAATAGATTGTTTTTCTTCTGTGAAATGAAATTTCCCTTTCTAGCAGTAATGCTCACATGGATTTTACCAAAATCATAAGGTTTAAAATCTATACCAAAACAGTCTGTACTATCTTTTTCCTTTTTTTAAGATGGAGTTTCTATCTTGTCGCCCAGGCTGGAGTGCAGTGGCTCAATCTCGGCTCACTGCAACCTCCACATTTCTCCTGCCTCACCCTCCCATGTAACTGGGATTACAGGTACTCATCACCACGCCTGGCTAATTTTTGTATTTTAAGTAGAGATGGGGTTTCACCATGTTGGCCAGGCTGGTCTCGAACTCCTGACCTCAGGTGATCTACCCACCTTCGCCTCCCAAAGTGTGTACTACCTTTTATCTTTAATTAACATTTGTAATTTAACATTTATTAAAATAATTTTTGTGCTATTATCTAAGTTTTTAATTGTATGTGTCCTGAGTCCCTTTTCCTTATCAGCTCCTGAGGATTACATTCTTTTCAGAGTTCCTGTTCAATAAAATGGAGAAAATATTTAGAAGTTTCTCTGTGTATGGCTGAATAATAGAGTCTCATTGATGACGGTGCAATGATGATGGTGTGTGATCCATTAAGTTCTCTCCAGCTAAGTGATGCTCCTATACACCAACTTCACAGCATATGTCATCCAAATTTCTTTCTCAGCTAAGTTGCAAATTAGTACATATTCTGAACCTTCAGGTCATTTTTCCAAGTAGTCAAGCCTCAAATACCAACAGGTTATAGTACCTTTTCTTGAACTGATGTGCCTTCTCATGATCTTTGGATTCTGTCACTAGAGAAGGGTTTAAAAGTAAGCTTCTTTCTCAGGCATGCAAATTACAGGGCAGATGGTTAAGGGCAGCTCATTATGCTATCTTTGGAAAAGACAAGGAGAATGGTGACCCATAGAATTCATAATAGGTGAAACAAATTAAGCAATAACTTGCCAGGCAAAAAAAAAAAAAAAATCAAATAAAGTGAGTGTCATAAGTAGAAGCAATTTTATTCCACACACAGTGAGGGTTGCACATGGATATAGAAAAGAGAAGAGTTATAAAAAACATAAACATTGTCTTCTCATGTGGCTTTTCAAATCTCTAGGGAAAAAATAAAACATTTAATAAGGGATGGCGGAGAATCTGAGTATCATTTGTGGAAGAAAAACTAGACCCTTCCTCTGCACTAACCAAGATAAGAAAAGAAATACAAATGCAGTAGAATAAATATTAATTCAATTTTGTTACCTAATTTTGACATGTGATATCAATACAGAAAGGTAAATGAAGTGGTATGTACAGTTTAAGAAATTATTGTAAAATAAACAACTGTGGAACCGCTCAGATCCAGAAATAGATCAGCAGAAATAGTTGTTCTCCCAGAAACCCATCATCTGCTCTTCCCCAGTTATAGAACCATCCCTTCACAGGAGGTAACTACTGGCATGACTTTTGTGATAAGCATGTACTTCAGTGTTTCTTCGGCTTTATCACATCTTTGCCTCCCTAAACAGTTCTACTTTCAACGGTATGTGTTTTGTAAGCATTGCTTCTTTTTTCCAAAATTATAGCTGGGAGATTGAGTTACACTGTTTTCTACGTCTTTATTTTGTACATTTTCATTGGTGAGTAATAGCCATTAAAACAATACACTAAAACAGTAATCCTCGAAGTGTGGTCTGCTGATCTCTTGTGTTCTCGAATCTTTTTCAGGGGGTCCACAAGGTCAGAACTGTTTTTATTATAATACTATAATGCTATTTGACTTTTTTGTTTCATTTGCATGGATGTTGCAAAGTAAGAAGCAGGTAACATTGCTTGTGACTTAACATGAATCAATGCAGTGGCAACAAGATGTCACAGTAGCCGCTGTGCAATAGTTTAAATTATGAACTAAACTCATGACTTTTTCATGAAACACTATTTTTACTAAAATAATTGCTCACGGTTGCCTATAATCCCAACACTTTAGGAGTTCAAGGCAGTTGGATAACTTAAGCCCAGGAGTTCAAGACCAGTTTAGGTAATATGGCAAAACCCTGTGTCTACAAACAAAGAAAACAAAAATTAACCAGGCACAGTGGTGCATACCCGTAGTTCCAGCTACTTGAGAGGCCATGGCAGAATGATCCCCTGAGTCCGGGGAGGTTGAGGCTACAGTGAGCCATGGTCATGGCACTGCACTCCAGTCTGGGCGATAGAGTAAGACCGCAACTCAAACAAAACGATAGATAGATAGATAGATAGATAGATAGATAGATAGATAGATAGATAGATAGATACACACACACACACACATATGTTCTCAAGTCGAAACAACCATATATGTCATATATATATAATGTGTATATAATTCGTAACGAGATCAATCATTGTATGAATCAGTGCACTACAATATATTTTAGTTTTATTCTTAAGTGGTACTTGGGTTGTTTGTTTCCAATAGGGTTGTAATGAACATTTCTTTGAAGATGATGGTACATGTTTCTTGGTGCATATGTGCAGAAATTTCTCTGAGGTACTTACCTAGAAGAAAAATTACTGAATTACTATATCTTCTATTACTAGGTAATTATTTTTAGAAATATTTTCTATAGTCTGGATATTAGGCCTTTTCACATTAGGCATATTACAAGTATTTTCTGTCACTCTGTTTTTTTCTTTTAATTTTTCTTACTAAAACATTGTTTATATGATACTGAGTTAGAAAACATCCTTTCCAAAAAAAAACACGAAATAAAACCACAGAAGATTGATAGATCTGAGTTCAAGGATTTTTTTAAAAATCGTATTATTAAAATACCACAATAGACATAACCAAATGCAAAAAAAAAAAAAAAAAAAAAAAAAAAAAAAAAAACAGTCAAAATCTTTGGTGTACAAATTTTCATAAAATTAATGAGGAAAAAGAAAACCTAGCCTGATTGAAAGCTATTCACAAAATAAACATAGATGACAAATGCACTAAGAAAATAAGATTAACTGTACTTATAATCAGATAAATGTGTAAA
Organism: Rhinopithecus bieti; assembly: GCF_001698545.2. Taxonomy (NCBI): domain Eukaryota; kingdom Metazoa; phylum Chordata; class Mammalia; order Primates; family Cercopithecidae; genus Rhinopithecus; species Rhinopithecus bieti. The sequence goes on along the minus strand of NW_016804209.1, from coordinate 784,021 downwards.
ACATATAAGAAATAAAAGAAAATTAACCGCCCTGGTGACTCACACCTGTAATCCCAGCACTTTGGGAGGCCAAGGCAGGAGGGTTACTTGAGACTAGGAGTTTGAGACTAGCCTAGGCAAAATAGCAAGACGGTATCTCCACAAAAATTTTTTTTTAAAAAATTAGTTAGGTGTGGTGGCACTTGCCTGTAGTACCAGCCACCCAAGTGGCTGAGGCAGGAGGATTGCTTGAGGCCAGGAGTTTGAGGCTGCAGTGAGCCAAGATCTTGCTACTGCACTCTATCCAGGACAAGAGTGAGACCCTGCCTCAAATAAAAAATAATTTAATACTTTTAAAGAAAGAAAAGAAAAATGAAGAAAGAAATCTCTTTAATTTGACAATGTTAAAAATCACAGACCAAACTTGAGAACAATAAAGGTTTAAGGAATCAGCTTTTTACTTCAATGAATTGCTAATGAAAGGGCAAATTGGCATAATTCTTCTAGAGTGGTTCTTATCACCCTTTGATTCAGGTGTTTTGAGAAGCTTCAATGTATTTTTAGAATAAAACTATTTTATTCAGTACTACGATAGACGTACCAATAACATTTCCACAACTGTGTTTTACTAAATAACAAAAAAATGACTTGAGTTCCTGTGATTTATGAACAAAAGTGTATTCTTTTTCACAGAGTCTATGAATCTCATAAAGTTGATTTCATTTTAAAGACATTTCAAAACATTTCTAAGAGTTTCTTAAAACTTATATTTTTTAACACTACTGAAGAGAAGTAAATGTTGGTGTATATAATTTAAATTTTTCAATACCTTAATTTACTGTTCACAATTACAATACATTTATAGAGGGAATACTAAAGGTCAAGCAATGATAGCTATATATATATAATATGTATATAATATATATATATATATTTTAATGAACTCAATTCTAAGAGGTTCTTTTCCAATCCTGATTTTACTTTTCAGATGTCACAAAATTAGTAAATTCCAGTGGCAAGATTCTTCATTGTTATTCATATAAAACTTTGTGTATAAAATGAATTATAAAATATAAAAATGTTTGGTTCCTGGAAAATATTGAAATGCTGCAATGCATTTCTTACGTAAATAACACTGTTTCTTTATTGAAATACTTTTTTACTAGCTGATTTTAGAGGCCCTACCCTGCTCATGTTTCATGTTATACGAATATAGCAAGCGATTTGGATGCAAGGAGTTTATTTACAGATGTAAATATCATCATGTCAGTAACCAGTTTTCTAACAGTTCTCCTTAATCTGCCTTAGCTAGTAGTTATTTTACAAATTTAAGAAATGCAGTGTTTTTGTTATAGATTTTAAAGTCAGCCTGGAATATGTGATACACTAGTCTCCACTACTGTAAAACAAAATAAAATGAACAAATAAACAAAAATCTCTTCCATATGATGTAAAAACAGACAGAGAAGACTCTTAGATCGTTTCACGTGAAGTGCTATGTAAATTCGCTGTAAGTATTATGACAGACGGGAAAGAACTAATTTACATTTTGAGAAAGCTTCTGCCTTGCAAAGGAATTTTCTTAAGATAATTTGTATTCGTATCTAAATCATAAAAGGCTCAAGATTAAGCACTTTAATTGCCATTTATAGTGCAAAGAAAAATGCAATCGGGCCATTTATGTTCCATTTTCTTTTATTTTTCTGAATCATCATCTTCTTTGAACAATTATTCCAAAGGTAGTGTTTTCTTTCTGTCCTTTGTGGGGTATCCTGCACTTTGGGTGATGATTAAAAACTTGCCATTTCCCTTCATCCTCATTACCGTACTCATTGTTCTCTTTAGTTGTGTGCTTTTTGGATGTCATCCTTGTCCTGCAGAGAGCTGCAGGATTCCATCAGATCTGTTCGGGCACCTGAGCCTAATTAAGGAAGTTCTAGCTTCTCTTTTTATCATAGCTTTGGTAAATGAGGATGTTTACAGCTAAGTGTCTTAGGATTGAGTGAATACTTCAAAATGGATCAGTGCTGAAGATCATAAAGCGTATCACATATCCACATTACATATCTGATAAAGAGAAATAGAGCATGACACATTTTCATGTAAGAATCTGTTTATTCGTAGCGCCCATGATGTGGTAGAGACTGCATGCCATTTATAGAGTTACCGTTGGAATAGTGTAAACTGCTATATTGTGAACTATAACAACTGAATTGAAAAAGGAAACAAAGACAGACAGAAACAGTCCTGGACAATGGAAACTAATGAAGAGTGACTGGTATTCTTTTGATCATCTGGTTTCTCTGTCGGCTTCTCTTTGGTTACATTAAGTATGATTAGTATTATAGTTGTAAGAACTCTGGCTAAAGTAAGCAGTAAAGAAATGTGATGGAAGAATATCTGATCCCTTAGAGAATCAGTGGGGAGGCTGACGAGCCCAGCTACAGAAAAGGGCATGCAGGAAGCAAAGGATGCTAAACACACAAGCCCGGAGCCTCCTCCATTTAAGGAGGCTGCTGTTAGCACGAGTAACACAGGATGTGTGATAATCAATCTTCTGCTGTACTCTCATTCTGGTCATTGCTATAAGTTGTTACTATTTTAACATCTTTGTATTATTTTTTTCAAGACTCAAAATCCAAGCAGGATTAAGTAATTGACTTGACCTAGGTCACAGCCTACACTGCAGTTATCGAGGAACAGAGAGAGAGTCCCTGGTGCTGTCAGCCTTGTGATGATTTCGAGAAATGGACCCTGCTTCTCCAAAAGGCATTTGCAAGGAGGGATTTAAAACTGGAAGGATCTCAAGTGGATTTTGTTTGTTGATTTGTTTGTTTTGTTTGTTTGTTTTTGTTTTTGAGACGGAGTCTCGCTCTGTCGCCCAGGCTGGAGTGCAGTGGTGCGATCTCGGCTCACTGCAAGCTCCGCCTCCCGGGTTCCCGCCATTCTCCTGCCTCAGCCTCCTGAGTAGCTGGGACTACAGGCGCCGGCCACTGTGCCTGGCCAAATTTTTTTTTTTTAGTAGAGACGGGGTCTCACCATGTTAGCCAGGATGGTCTCGATCTCCTGACCTCGTGATCTGCCCCCCTCAGTTTCCCAAAGTGCTGGGATTACAGGCGTGAGCCACTGCGCCCGGCCAAATGTTGTTTAGTCTAAAGACCATGGCCCACATCAGTCATCATCGTCATATTCACAGAAAATAGAATGCTGAAAAGAAGCTAACTGTAAAACAACCTGGGTTCTATTCAAATTCAGTTCTTAGCGTTGTGTGACTTTCTCTAAGCCTGGGTGTCCTCAGTTTTAAACTGGGATGATATTGTTTTGCCTAAAATATCTCATTGCATTGTAAAGAGTGAAATGAGATAATTTATGCAAGGTTTCTTTCCATTTCTTTTCATTCAAAAAATGTAGTAATAGTCTACCTGTGTGAGCAAAATACAAAAAAAAAAAAAAAAAAAAA
>NW_016804209.1:773138-779056 GCF_001698545.2 Rhinopithecus bieti | reverse complement strand
AAAAAAAAAAAAAAAAAAAAAAAAAAAGAAAAGGAAGAAAAGGGTTAATAGTAACTATTTGCTAAGAAATATATAAATGTGAGGTATGAGGTATTAGCAACATTTTTATTTACAGATATATTGAAAATATACATGTTTGTTTTTCATTGTTTGAAAATTAAGACAAATGGATGAAAATAAAACAGTGCTATGATAAATATGAAACAATTAGGAGAACAGAAAATTAATGTTGAGGTACTCCCCTGCATTGGGGATCTTTCTCCCAATCCAGCCATCCATTTTTGTGTGTGAGGGAGTTGACATTCTTATAAAACCCCAACTGTAGAAAGAAGTGACTGGTCTAATGATGGATCTTTCATCGAACGTGACCCATCAGAACTAATTCCTAAAACTTTTAAACTTGGAACCATCTATAAAATGTGCTCCTGGTCAGAAGCAATACTGCATGGTATGCATCATTGTTGAATATATATTCAGTGTGTCTGCTCATTGTGCTGCTGGGGTAATCACTGAAGCAGGAAAGTCCACATCTTTAACCAGTGCTTTTTCCATAGAGGATTAAACATGCCTTCCTGGAAAAGATCAGGTGTAATCAATGTGCTGCCAGATGACTGGCTGGGCCATCTCAGGAGTTTTCAGTATTTGTCTCTGCTATGTGCATATTAGAAACTCAGGAGTACTAGTATCCAGACCAGCTTACTGAGTTTTCAGCCTCTGCTGTTTGCATATTGGACACTCAGGAGCACCAGTATCCAGATCGGCTTGTTGAGAAAAGCCTACGTTGTTCAGCCCATGAACCACTTCAGTCTTCTCTGCATGGCCATTTCCCATATGCGATGGCTACGGCAAAAGCTGACTGACTTTATCAGATAGGTCACCTTGTCAACCACATTATTGACTCTACATAGTGGATGCTCTCTTGTGGACGTTGGCACAGAAAATGGATGTTTTCACATTGTTGCCCATTTTAAGAATTTCAGCCACATATCATTCCCCCAGAAACACAATTTTGCAACATTAACATTTGATGGTGACCCTGATGTCACCAGTTCTCCCGGAGATGCAATATTGTTTTTGGATTACCATCCTGGTGGGGAGGGGTCATTTCAGTGGCTTCCATTTGGCCCTTCTACCATAAGAGTCTTCACTCCATAGATCAGGAAACGAATATGGATGCTGCCAATAATTAAATATATATCTTCTTAGTTTGCAGTTTGTAGAAATAACCGCCAGTTGGGTCTACAGTTCTGTTGGACTTACTAGGAGATGCATTTGGGTCAAGACTTTCCATAGTGCTCAGGATGGTCAGAGCTCTGAGCTTCTGTTAGTAAGCCCCAGTACGTAGTTTTGTTTTATCCCCGAGGGGCCCTCTAGACATGGCTTCAAGGAAGGTTTTATAATATAGCCCTTGTTATGAACTGAAACATGACCCCCAAATCCTAGCCCTGAACACCTCAGGATGTGACTGACTGTATTTGAAGATGATACCTTTAGTGAGGTAATTAAGTTAAATGAGGCCATGGTTGGGCGGGGTGAGGGGGGGTCATAATGCAATCTGACTAGTGTCCTTGTAAGAAGAGGAAATGTGAACACATTAAAGAAACACACCAGGGGCACCCATGCAGCACAGAGTGACAACCACATTAAGAAACAGAAAGAATGCAGGAATTTGCAAACCGAGGAGAGGGTCTCGGGGGAAGCCAGAGCTGCTGACACCTTGCTCTCAGTCTTTGAGACTCCAGAATTGTGAGATGTAAATTTCTGATTTTTAAGCCACTCAGCCTGAGGTATTTTGTTGTGGCACCCAAGCAAATTAATACAATTCTGCTGCTATAATAAAGCAGCACTAACTTAGTGGCTTAAAATAACACAAATGAGTTATCTTACATTTCTGCAGGTTACGTGTCCAAATGTGTCACCCTGGGCTAAAATCAAGTTGTCAATGTGGCTGCATTCCTTTCTGGATACTCTAGGAGAAAATCTATTTCTCTGCCTTATCCAGCTTCTAGAGGCCACCCACATTCTTTGGTCTGTGGTCTTCTTTTTTCCGTCATCAAAGTCCACAACCTTGCATCTTTCTGGTCATTCTTCCGTCATCACAGTATTTTCTCTGAATCTCTTCTGCCTCCGTCTGCTACTCTTAACCATAATTCCACGTGTAATCTTAATTTTCCTTTGCCCTATAATGTAATATTATTCTGGGAGTTCAGATATGGACACCTTTGTGAGGAGGGCATTAGCCTCTCTACCCCAGTCCTAATAGCCAAGTTGCTGGGCTGCTCCTCTAGGGGCCGATCATTGAAGAACTAGTGGATTTTTGAACTGATATAGTTTTCAAACTAAGGTGTTATGAATCTCCACAATAATGACAATTGGGTTTCTACTCAGCAGACTTGAAAATTTTTGGATTATATAAGCCAAGTAACTCATTAAGAGGCCACCCAACATTCCTAGACCATAAATATTTATTTCATGTTTAGATAATTAATATGGAGGATTCACTCTCCTCCGCCTCACAAATATCCCGCTAGCCTGCCAGTCTGCCAAACCTAATCAGGAACCAGAGGTCAGGGGAGCCATTTGATTCTGTCCAAAAAGATCATCCTTTTGGAGAAAACAGAAGGGTGAAGAGTGGATCTGGAGTGATAAATGAGAAAGGTTCTATCCCCCAACAGGGACCAGGAGACAGAAATCTTATCCTTCCTAATGACTACTTTTCAAAGGAATGGCTTTCAGGTCTTTGCAAAAAAATACTCCCAAGTCATTGAAGGAGACACTCCTAGGTGATAGGAAACATATGTACATCTGAAAAGGACAGAGAAAGAATTCGACATTGTAAGCCCTTTTTTAGAAAATGTTCTATTAAAGGAGGCCAGGGACTTATTGTCAGGTACTGGCTAGAACAAACAGTAAATTCAGTGACAGTCCTGAGCTATCCTAGGCAGGAACTCAAAAGGGGGTTGGGTGGTCCCAGAGATATGGCCTTGAGCTGTTAGAAGCCATGTTTAAGTTTGATGATTGCTTCTTGAAGAGTAGATAACAGGAAACAAAACAAGTTTGGTGACATCTCTGAGAGATGCAGGCATTTGAGTGGAGTGTCCCTATCAATCATTTTTACAGTTCTCATCACCAGGTTAGAATCTGCCAATGAGTGGTGCTTCCAAGTGATTTGGGGAGCAAAAGAGAAAAACACATGTATTCTCTGATCGCAGGAAGATCAAACAGCAAATGATAGGTTTGAGCTTTGGAGGTGCAAACCAAAAAGTATCAGAGACTGGTCTCAATTAATTTAGATGTTTGTTTTGCCAAGGTTAAGGATATTCCTGGAAAAAAAGAACACAGAGTCACAGAAACCATCTCTGGTCTGTGACTTTCTCCATAGATGATTTTGAGGGCTTCCATATTTAAAGGGGAAAAGCTGGCTGGAGGAGAAAGAGGGAGGGTATGGCAATCCACATCTTGCAAGAGAAATGGAGCAGGTAGGGGAATAATCAATCATATATATTCCTCTCTTGCTCAGTAAATCTATAGTTTGCATAAGATAAGGTGAAGATAAAATAGCTACCTGTGGAGATATTTAACCTTTTATCTCTAGCTATCTGCTTAGGAACAAAATGAACGGCAGTTTCTTGCATGATTCAGCTTTCAACTTAATTGCTTTTTTCTTTTGTCAAAATTAATTGGGTGCCTGAGTTCCTACTTCCCTTTCACAAAGGCCATCCTGGAGCTTTAAGCAGTAGTTTATGGAGATATTTTGAGGGGAACTGAAGATGTGTAGAATAAGCAATTATGTATGTTTATGAAGGCAACGTGAGCCATGTGGCTTAGAACATCACAGAACATACATTCTAGTTCATGCTCTGTCACTAGCCACGTAACCCTAGATAATTTATTGAAGAGTCTTTAAGTTTTCTCATTGCAAAATGAAGAGGATTTGCTATGAGAATAAAAGACAATGGAGCATGTGAAATTGCTATAAAGTCAATGGTATCCACCTTGCAACAATCCTTTTGGCTACAGCATAAATTCTGTTCTCTCATTTGGGCCTCTAGGCTGACATTCGTCATGATTTCACAGACTTCTGGGTAAGAATTTGCTTAATGCATTTTGCTCTGGCTTAAATTAATTGACACTTTTACAACTTTGAAACTCATTTAAACGACATGGATCTTTCCTAAAATTCTGAAGCCATACTTCCCTAAACACAGTGCAGTGTGCATTACTGTTTTTAAAATAGCACATAAAAGTGATCTCATATTCACTTTTGTTTCTTTGCATTTTTGTGTCTTCTCAGTTAAGACATCATCACGAGGAAAGGGTGAATTGTCAAATGTTGCTTACAGGAGACAGCTGATCTTGCAAGGAAATTAGTCATTCGTATTTTGGGCATATGTTATCCATTCTACTTCCCTAACTGTCTAAGGACAGTGTGACTTTTAGGGTCTTAGATATGCTTACTTGCCTTTTAGTGTGAGGTTGTATATTAATCTAGCTAGGAGTTGGGTTGCATCTAACATTTCCTGTAGATGCAGCTGTCAGAAGCTGAAATTACCTGTAGAGTGTCTTTGTTGCGTCTACTGTATTTAGGTTCCCCTACAAACTTCCCTTTCAAAAAAATCCTTGCCTCTCTTTCAGCTGTCATCCACTGTTATCACACTGGAGCTCTGTTGAAGGAGGGGTGAGATGTGGGGGCGGGGGGAAGCGTTCTACAGTCTTATGATTAAATCTCAGTCTTTTAGTGGGCCCTTGTCCCTGGACCATGACCTTCATGAGCATTTCTAAACCCCCCCCTTTTTTTTTAATCCGTCAAGTTGAACTGGAACTGGAAGACTAGAGGGAGTGAGAGCTGAATGGTTGCCCTTCAGCTGCCTAGCTAAGATAACGCTCTGATAAACTCTTTTCGCTGGGGAGTAGGCCTTTGTTACAGGAAATGCTCTATGCATATTTTAAAATCATTAGATTTCCCCTTCTCTCTGCCAGGGACATCAGGTGATGTTTTTTGGTATATACTGTGAGAACCAAGTGGTATTCCTGCAAGTAAAGCCTGTAAGTGTTTAGGGGCTCCTCTAAGACTGGAGCCTCTGATCTCTGCTGTGATGCTCTGTAATCTCCTCTCTCTCCCGGTTTCAGGCCAGTGGTCTCCTTGCGACCTGAGTTCTCTGATGGGTTCAAGACGTCATTAATTTTTAGTTTCTCCACCTTTTTTCATGGTGTCGAGATATGAGTGATGACTTCCAAGCTCTTTAGATGTTGAAGCTGGAACTAGAGGTCTTCCATGCACTTTCTTTAAAAAATAGACAGTATGGCATTGTGTAATGTTTCTCAAAAGAAAATAAATATATTGATCTCTATACCTTATTAAGTGTTGATATATTATTTTATTATAATTTTATGTTAAAATAGAGAAACACAAATTTAGACCTAAACACCATGAGCCTACAGTTCTTAACCAAGTTTTTGAAATATAATGCATATGTTAAATTTTAAAATGACACCAAAATATTAAAATTTTAACTAACAGCACCAATTTAAGATTGCGTGGGTGAGCCAAAATATTATTGTATGTTTAATAGAAGGAAGACAGTATTTAATTCTGATGTTATCCTTGGTCTGTTTCTGGTTTTTGACTTCAATAATTCTCATATAGGAAAGTTCTGTTTAATAAGACTATATAAAATGTTACTGGTAACTTCACAGTTTTCTACTTATGATTATCAAACAAAAGCTCTGTCAATATGCAGTTTTCAATGTCAATTTTAATAAAGTATGTTTTGATAATTCTGTAAATGCTTTATAATCCTAAAGCAATATATGTCCATTGCAGCATTATTAAAATCTTTATTTAAATCACTATTTACTTATTGCTTTGAATTAAGAACATGAAAATTTTATCTCTGAAATTTTATCATATGTATATC
>NW_016804209.1:768040-770991 GCF_001698545.2 Rhinopithecus bieti | reverse complement strand
CAGCCATTAAAATAAAACAAGCCTTAAAATATATATATATGATATATAAATATATGATATATATTACCTGTTGTAACTTTAGACATACAAAAATACCTCTTAGCCAGGTGCAGTGGCTCATGCCTGTAATTCCAGCACTTTGGGAGGCCGAGGCGGGCGGATCATGAGATCAAGAGATCGAGACCATCCTAGCAAACTTGGTGACACTCCACCTCTACTAAAAATGCAAGAATTAGCTGGGTTTGGTAGCGCACACCTGTAGTCCCAGCTACTTGGGAGGCTGAGGCAGGAGAATCACTTGAACCCTGGAGGTGGAGGTTGCGGTGAGCTGAGATCCTCCACTGCACTCCAGTTTGGTGACAGAGCAAGACTCCATCTCAAAAAAAACAAAAAACAAAAAAACAAAACAAAAAAAAACCTCTTAATGAGTGTAAAATGTTAAATCTTCTTTTGAGTTCAGTACACCTCTACCACAATGAGCCCTAGGACATCTGAATCAATTCTTTTGAGCCATTTGTCTATTTGATTATGAATCTCTATTTGGTCACTGGACATAATCTTATATATACCTCATTCTAGACACATATCCATAAGCAACAAAAATGCAGTAATTGGGATCCATCACAATAATTATTGATAAAGTAACTATCCGCATGATCTGGAATTTGCTCATATTTGGGTTTGTTTTCTGTATACCTGTTTTTATGGAGATATTATAGTCCCCTAATAATACATATACTACTTCAGATTAAGAAAAAAACTATATTTTGCCAAATTGTGTAATCAGACTGGGTTTAAATACCAGCTCTGATGACTCATAACTCTATGATCTCGAGAAACTTAACATCTGTAAACGTTAACTTCTCAATTAAGGAAATGATATGACAAAATTGCTGTGAAGTCAAATGAAAGAATGAATGCAAAGTCCCAACCCCTTACACATTACCTCTGTTCTCAACCAATCATTGGCTTGAACTGAACATTTCTTACATGGTTCCCTGGTAGAGGTGTTTTTACATAGAGTAAGACCTAATAGATTATATTGTGTTATGTAATCTATAATTATTATATGTAAAACTATATAAAAATATATAGTACCTATTTACACATATAGAAAGGGAAAATTTTTAATGAAAAATTAGATTGGCTGAAGAGTGTGGAAATCATCACGTAGGGAAGTGATTAGCATTGTGGATATATACCAAACAATATTACAGAGACATACTAGAAATAAAGCACACTGACAGAAAGAAAGCGCATTAGGATAGAATTCTGGAAAGTTGGTATCTTCGCTTGCTATTCCCAGAGTCTGACTTTTCTAATCATGTAGTATTGTCAGGGATGTCTACATTTTAAACTTCAGATTTTGTCAAAAAAATAAAAACCCAAAAGGACTATATTTTAAGATAAGAAGCATATACAAATAATTATAAAGGAAAGAGTGTGAGTTTTGTAGTCTCCAGTTCCGTGTCAGTAACAATTTGATGAGGAAGAGCCAATAGCATTTACGCTGCTCCAGGCTGGATGAAATTGTGATCCTACTTCTTGTCTTAAAGCTGCCTGGTTAGAAATTATGCAGCTTGCTTTGATGCCTGTCTTACTACTGCTATTAGCCTTTTAGTGGTTACCTTAAGAATGACGGAAAAATACTGTTACTTTGCGTCTCTCAAAGGCCATGCCCCGTTCCTGCATACTTTCTTTCAGACCTATTGTCTTCTGAAGAATGCTGTCCACGGGCACGGCAATTTGGGACATCTTTTGGTAGGAAGCATGATTCCTCCTGTTTGGGCACAAAGAAGTGACTATGGAATATAAACTAAACACCTTCTCCCAGAAGTTATCAGTTGTAAAAGTTAACTCATTAATATAGTGTTGGACGTTTTTACGTGAGTCATACTTGAACTTCTTGAATGTGAGTAAATAACTGAGTTGAATTGTATAAAACCCTGATGGATGGCAGAAGGGAAAGAACATCCCTTTCATTTGATCCCATGCCTGAGATTCCTTCCCTCTGCTCTACTACTGGAAGTAAACAACTTGTCTGGTGCTTTAAAAATTAATGCTGTTATCATTATAGAGAGAACAGAAGTGAGTGTTTTTAGGTTATTACTTGTACTTAGTAAGACATCATATTCTTTCTTCGTGTGTTTTGTGTTTGAGGCTAGGGATAAAGGTATAGGAAAAAGGATTTAAGAAAAAACCCAAATCACTAAACATGGACTCTTCTTTTTTTTTTTTTTTTTTTTTTTTTTTTTTTTTTTTTTTTTTTTTTTTTTTTTTTTTTTTTTTTTTTTTTTTTTTTTTTTTGAGATGGAATCTCACTCACTCTGTTGCCCAGGCTGGAGTGCAGTGGTGTGATCTCTGTTCACTGCAACCTCTGCCTCCTGGGTTCAAGCAATTCTTCAGCCTCAGCCTCCTGAGTAGCTGGGATTATAGGTGCATGCCACCATGCCTGGCTAATTTTTGTATTTCTAGTAGAGATGGATTTCACTATGTTGGCCAGGCTGGTCTAGTACTCCTTACCTCAAGTGATCCAGCCACCTCGGCGACCCAAAGTGCTGGGATTACAGGCGTGAGCCACCACACCCGGCCAAACATGGAGTCTTTACTCAACATTATAGTAACATGAAAGGGAAGATCATGAGAATTAATGAATGTTTTAGAAGGCATGGATTACTTATAAAAAAGGAAAGATCAGGCCAGGCGCAGTGGCTCACACCTGTAATCCTAGCACTTTGGGAGGCCGAGGTGGGTAGATCATGAGGTCAGAGAATCAAGACCATCCTGACCAACATGGCTAAACCCCGTCTCTACTAAAATACAAAAAATTAGCTGTGTGTGGTGGCACACGCCTATAGAACCTGGGAGGCGGAGGTTGCAGTGAGCCGAGATTGAGCCACTGCACTCCAGCCTGGCAACAGCGCAAGATTCTGTCTCCAAAAAAAAAAAAA
>NW_016804209.1:760501-767445 GCF_001698545.2 Rhinopithecus bieti | reverse complement strand
AAAAAAAAAAAAAAGCTTATTTTAATGTTTTTTTCCAGAATTGTTTCTATTGATTTTTATGTGTCTACTCTATGTGTGTATGCATGTGTGTGTGTGATATATGATATATTTCTGTGTGTGTGTATATATATATGATGAATGATTTCTAGTAGAATTCTTTATTCTATCAGCAGTAATTTGTTGTGTTTTTTTTTTTTTGTTTTTGATAATCAAAAAATAGAGATTTCTGCTAAATTTTCCGTGAGTGAAAAACATATGTGTTTACAAATACACATGAAATATACTAAATGCTTTGTAGTTTGAACTGGCAGGGTGCTTTTTTTTTTCATATAATTAAGCATATTTTGTTTAAGGTATTGACTTTATTCAAAGCGTAATTTGATATATTTCAGTTATTCTCCTTTCATAACTTTTCATGGAACATTTTTGGCTTTAATCTAATGCCTTTTATTATCTTTCCTTGATTATATAGCAAATATTGGCTGAGTATCTACTATATGCACTTCATTGAACTAGATGTGGGGAAAGGATACAAAAAATAAAATATAGTTCTTTTTGTGTTCAGGAACCTTATGATTTAAAACATCCCCAAATAGGCATAATGTAATTTGAGCACCTTAAGTAGTATGAAAGAGCTATAGGTAATTACTATGAAAATATAGGCGAGGCCAAAATTACTTCTATGGGAAAAAAGTCTATCAGAAATAAATCTTCATGGAGATGCTAGAAATCCTATTAATCTTGAAGAATAAGTAAGATTCACACAGCATGCAATGGGAGGTTGGCATTTGCATTGACCAGGTAAATATAGTTATAGAAAAACCATAGAACTGAGATTATGAATGTTTTATGCAGTGATTAGCAGTTTTCTGCAGTGGGCAAGAGCTGATATTCTGGGAGTAGACTGCCTGTGTTCAAATGCCAGCTACCCCGCTCCCTAGCTGCGTAATATTGACTAGTTACTTACACATTTCAGGTCTTAGTTCCCTACCCTGTAAAATGGAGAAAGTACTACTGTGTACCTCATGAAGATACTGTGAGAACAAAATAAGAAAAGCTCATATTTTTTAAAAAATGGTATTTTAAAATAGCAGCGATTAATATATTGATGCTTTTTTGTGTATCAGGCAATTTACAAAATTATTTTAATGCTCACAACAATTCTTTAAACTTATATTGTGATCATATTTTACATATCTAAAGAAACTTCAGTTCAAATAGGTTAAAATATTTGTCTAAGATCACACAGCTAAATGATGTCACAGTCAATACTCAAATCTAGATTTCAGATTCAAAAGTTGGTGCTCTTTCTTCTTTGCTACCAAGAATGAATATCAGTGACCTCAGGCTCAATATAAATATTTCCATTTCTTACTAAAATCCTTCTTACAGACAGGTTCCTCAAGCTGTTCCTTAAGCATAAAACTGTTAATTTCACAAATAATCTTAATTTAATTTTAATTTTATATACACATTCAACTGCTGTTACAAAATCAAAGTTTTATTTTATACAATAAAGGGGATCACAAGGTTATTATTTATTTCAAATCTTGAAGATAAAGTTGACCATAAGAATATGATGAAAAAACTAAATAGGGAAAAATCTTGGAAAAATGAATACATGTCAAGTATGAAAAGACAGATGGTAAATATGTATTAAATATAAAGAACTTATTCACATGCACAGATAAAAGGAACCTGTGGGGATGTATAAACAGTGAATATGAATAGATAATAACCCAAGAAGAAAAATATGTGACAAACAATTACAGTGAAGTCTCTCTCTTAACATTAATAATAAAAAATAAAAATGAAAACCACTTTTAGGTATTATTTAACTCTTATCAAAATCTAAATGATTCTAAAATAAGCTTTATTATTCAATGGCAGTGAATTTTGCTTGAAACTGCCATATTAATATATAAGTCTGGAATATTTATAAATTTATGCAATCTTTTTAAAGATCGCTAAGACAGTAGAGCCCAAGAAGTTCAAAATAGTTTTCCTTTCACCTTTGAGTTTCACATATGGTGAATTATCCTAAAGAAATGTTTTAAAAGAGGAAAGCTAAATTATGAAAATAATGACCAGGTGTGGTGGCTCACGCCTGTAATCGCAGCACTTTTGGAGGCCGAGGCAGGTGGATCACCTGACGAACATGGTGAAAAATACAAAAATCAGCTGGGCATGGTGGCAAATGCCTATAATCCCAGCTACTCAGGAGGCTGAGGCAGGAGAATCGCTTGAACCCAGGAGACAGGGGTTTCAGTGAGCTGAGATCGCACCATTACACTCCAGCCTGGGTGACAAAGCGAGAATCCATCTGAAAAAAAAAAAAAGGAAATATTTATAACATCATTATTTATATCAATGAAGCATTGCTGCCTGACAAAAGGAAAAAAAGTTTAAAAGAAAAAAATTATATTTTAGAAAAATGACTAAATAAGATTATATATACACACACATACACACACACACACACACACACACACACACACACAATTATATATGTTGAATTATTATGTAGCGAAGACTTGCAACCAGCCCAAATGTCCTTCAGTGATAGACTGAATAAAGAAAATGTGGCACATATACATCATGGAATACTATGCAGCCATAAAAAAGGATGAGTTCATGTTCTTTGCAGGGACATGGATGAAGCTGGAAACCATCATTCTCAGCAAACTAACACAGGAACAGAAAAACACTGCATGTTCTCACTCATAAGTGAGAGGTGAACAATGAGAACACATGGACACAGGGAGGGGAGCATCACACACCGGGGCCTGTCAGTGGGTGGGAGACAAGGGGAGAGATAGCATTAGGACAAATACCGAATGCATTCGGGGCTTAAAACCTAGATGGTGGGCTGATGGGTGCAGCAAACCACCATGGCACATGTATACCAGTGTAGCAAACCTGCACATTCTGCATGTGTATCCCAGAACTTAAAGAATAATAAAACAAATTTCAAGTTTGAAAAATTCATTTGAAATATTAAAATAATGTGATGATTTTAAGGAAAATGCATAATACCAAATGATATTTGCATGACAACATGAACTATGTTACATGTGTACATATATCCAAAGACTCGAGCTTCATTTAAAAAATTAAGGGTTTTTTTTCCTTTATTAGGGTGATGAGGTGACAGAAATTTTATCCTAACGTATCTATAATATTGTGAGAATGTTTTATGAGAAAACAAGAAAAGTAAGTATATGGTTCCAAACAAATTAACCTTGAAATTCTTTCATTATGAATTTCCTGTAAACTTTTCATCCACTTGATAAAAAGCTGATATTACAGAAACGTGTTTCACTTCTCGTGAGCACGTGCTTTTAACAGATTACACAAACGCCAAAGATTTCACAACCCTTTATCAGTACATTGACATTTAATAGGAAAAGTTACTTTATGTGAAGCTACTGTTTTTCGTAACTTTCGAACTGATATTAAACGGCACACTTGAACAGTGTGATTCGTTCACTGCCTGCTAATGAAGGCTCATGCATGTATGTATGTTCACGTTACTAAAAAATTACAATGATTATAACCAGAGTAGGGAGCTGAAATAATCTGGTAATTTTAATAATAAATGCTTTTGAAGCAAAGTGGCTTCACTGAGGGTAATATTTTTTGTTTCAGTTTGCTAGTTACATGCAGTGCAGAGAGAAATATTTTATTTTCCAATGTGTAACAGAGGAATTTTTTAAATTCCCATTTTAGTGAACCACAAAGTTTTCTTGAGGCATAACCCAAGATATAAAATCCAGTCATCTTGAAAAAGATCTTGCCTTTCATTTCATTTATGAATGTAATTTTAAATACTGCATTGTGTATGTAATGAGCACCTTCAGGAACTCTCTGATTCCTGAACCAAAGAGATCACAACTCCACATCATGGATCTGGCTTGGATGAGAGAAGACAGATGGTAGACAAGACAAATAAGGAAAATATGTTTTGGGGGAAAGAAAATGAAGCCAGGATGGGGAAGACAAAGCCCCAGGGGGTTGTAGGTTGAAACTGGATGTTCAGGAACAGTCTGCTTCCTTGCTTGCTTTTCTTTCTTTCTTGTTTTTTTTTTTTTTTTTGTTTGTTTGTTTTGTTTTGTTTTGTTTTGTTTTTGAGACAGAGTTTTATTCCTGTTGCCCAGGCTGGCATGCAGTGGCCTGATGTTGGCTCACTGCTACCTCTGCCTCCAAGGTTCAAGCGATTCTCCTGTCTCAGCCTCCTGGTGGCTGGTATTACAGGTGCCCACGACTACAGTCAGCTAATTTTTTGTGTTTTTAGTAGAGATGGGGTTTCCTCATGTTGACCAGGATGGTCTCAAACTCCTGACTTCAGGTGATCCGCCCACCTCGGCCTCCCAAGGTGCAGGGATTATGGGTGGTCTGTGTTATTGAGTCAGACTTTAGTGAAGGCCTGAGTGAGACAAGAAGGCACTCAGGGGCTTTGAGCATGGGAGTGACTCAATCTGCCTTACTTTTTAAGAGGATTCTTTTGGAAACTGTGTGGAGAATTAATTCAAGAGTGTAAGAATGAAAGTCAGGGTGCTATTAACATCAACGCTCAATAGCTCATGCCTATAATCCCAGAAATTTGGGAGGCTGAGGTGGGAAGATTGCTGGAGGCTAAAGAGTTTGAGATCAGCCTAGGCAACATAGCAAGACTGCATCTCTAGAAAAAAAATAAACAGGTAACTGAGCATGGTGTCATGCACCTGTAGACCCAGCTACTCAGGAGGCTGAGGTGGAAGAATTGCTTGAACCCAGAAGGTCAAGGTTGCAGTGATGTGATCACGTGGCTGCCCTGCAGCCTGGGCAAGAGAGCAAGACCTTATCTCAAACAAAAAAAAATTGTCAAGGTGAAAAGAATGATGGGTCTTGGACAGGATGCTAGCAAGGAAGTGACAGGAAGTCCTCAGTTTCTGCATAGCATTTGAAAACAAAGCAACAGGATCAGATGAGACATTGGAAGTAGTGGATGAGAAAAGGCAAGGAACAAGGAAGACCTCTAGGTTTGGACCATATTAGAATTCTAAGCAGAGATGTTGTTAGGCAGTGGCATATATGGGTCTGGAATTCAGAGGCGAGGTATGGGCAAGAGATAAAGATCTGAGAGTCATCAGTCTTCCAGATTATATTTAAAACAATGAGGCTAGTGAGATCACCAAGGGAGTAAAAATAGAAGGAGAGAAAACAGAACAGAAACTGGGCCCTCGCCCACTCTGCTATTGAGATATTGGGGAGAAGAGGAGGAATATCCAGAAATAAATAAAACTCTCCTGGATGTGCTGTCTCAGTGAAATCATCAGTATTTCTTTTCTCAACAGAAAACCATGAGCATGAACAACTTTCATTTATGCATTCAGGGACTTTCATTTTTATACATTTACCACTGCCAATCTTGCAAGATTTTATTTCTGCTTCTACCACACAGGAAAAAACAACTTAAATTCTATGTGGCAGGTTATGGATTTCTTGCAGGACACGAACTTCTTTGTTCTTTTGCATGACCCTGACTGCTTCTTGTTTTTCTCCTGCAGTGTCAAAAAGTTCTTCCTTGTCTTTTGTACTGAGTCTTCTTCCTCTACTCACCCATTGAATATCATGTTTCCCAAGTTTATGTCTCTCGTGTTTTTTTCCTGAAGAAAGGTATCTTCTACTATTTGATTTTTTCCGCCTATTCTTTGCTAAAGTGTTATGGTTTAGATGCTATTAATTTGTCCTCTCTTTTAATGCCCTTGGATTATCCTCTTAGTTGTCTGCACCACTGCTGCTACCCAAGATGCCTGACTGGGCTAGATAAAATAAGCTGAAGTCCAAAATTGGAATAGAATGGAAGGAATGGATCCAAGGAAATCAGGAGTGTTTGTGCAATCAGATATGGGTCTTACACATGAGAGTGGTCTAGAAAAGCAGCTCTGGCTTCAGATTTGAGTGACTGTGCTTTGCTGGCATATGCCTAGCTGTATCATGTATTCTCCACTACATAGTAAGTAGATAATAATAATAAGTGGGTAATAGATGATGAAAATGGATGATATACCCACAATGAAAATCCTGGAAAAATAAAAGGTAGGCTGCTATAGAAAATCCACTTTGTAGCTAATTGTAGTATGTAAAACAAAAGCTGATTCTGAGACTGAGATCTGGGTTGGCTATATTGGCTCGATCAGCACACAGGCAGTAGTTCAAGCCATGGAAGAAGATGAGATTCTTGGAGAGATTGTACAGACTAAGAAAAAAGGCAGTGACATCAGAAAATGCCACAAATCCTATGACTGCATTATCTCTGATGAACATGATCTTTTTTTTCCTGGAATATATATATACCAACATTTCATGCAGTTCATGATAAACTAATCCCTTTTGAACACTGGCCCCAGAAAGCAAACAGACTTCCCATGGTGCGCAAATGTAGCCATCGGGAATATTGTTCATCCCTCGTTCCGCTGAGTATGCTTTAGTGTGCACCTCCCTTCTGGTCCAGTACGCTCGTCAGGGACATTTTATGGACCAAATATTGTCCGTTAGTCTAAACCACTCATAGACATGTACTAGAGAATTTTCCTTTTTCAGAGTTTAAATAAATCTTCCCAAGTTAACCACAGTTTAAAATACAGTAGTCCACAAAATATTTATTATCACCTCTATATGCTAAAAAAAGATAACCCAAAAGTTAGAGACTTAAACAAAATCAAGCTTCATCTCTAGTTCAAAGTGAAAGGGAGAAAAGCAAGATGTTTAATAAACAATATATAATGTGTCACTAATAATAATAATCTAGGTCACTACTGCCAAAGCAAAGAATACTTTTTTTTTTTAACTTCACTTATATAGATAGTGATTCAGTGTTATATTTTGGGTAGGTTGTGAAAGCCAGATCAATTTATGTGATCAGAAAATAAAGGAAGAAATTGATGAGTCAGATGCTACCG
>NW_016804209.1:735864-756390 GCF_001698545.2 Rhinopithecus bieti | reverse complement strand
TGTAAATATGTATTATATGTTATAAATGTAATTATAGATGATGAATATATAGTTATTCATATATTTATATATTCTATTTATTCAGTATATTCAATATTTCTTCAGTATATTCTATGTTCCAGGTTGCTTTAGGCTCTAGTGACATAATGTGGACAAAATCAGACATGGTTCCTACTCATTCAGAATTCACAGTGTAAAGATACTTACCAGATCTTAAGGCTTCAGGTTTTTTCACAAACGTTGTTACCTGGTAGATCGAATAATCTGAGATGTTTCTTTTGCATTTCAGTAAAAATGGAGCCAGAATATCTCAAATGCGAGGATCAAAGCCATAATCAAACATATGGAGAAGGGGCCAGTAGGTAGCCTAAAAGGAAGCCATTTCTGGTTATAGACACGCACCAAGTAATAACCAGAAGATGTTGGCTTTAGACACATCTAAAGTTACATAAGTACATTATGTAAAGTTACATAAGTATGTAATACTTGATAACAAATGTTAATGGTTTATGTATTTACCACATTATACTTTTTAATCATTATTTTAGTGTGCAGTCCTCCTACTTATAAGAAAAGATTCAACCGTAAAACAGCCTCAGGCAGGTCCTTTAGGAGGTCTTCTGGAAGAACGCATCGATATCATAGGAGATGACAGCTCATGCCTGTTATTGTTTCTGAAGATCTTTCAGTGGGAGAAGATATGGAGGGAAAGACAGTTCCATTGATGAGCCTGAGCCTGTGTAGGCCTAGGCTAATGTGTGCGTTTGTGTCTTAGTTATCAACAAAAAAGTTAAAGAAGTAGAAACATTAAAAAAAAAATAAAGGTTAAAATAGCTTATAGGATAAAACAGTTTAGAAAGAAAATATTTCTGTACAGCTATACAATTTATGGTTTAAGCTAAGTGTTATTACAAAAGAGTCAAAAAGTTGTTTTAAAAAAGTTTATAAAGTATAAACGATGCTGTAAACTAGGGCTAATTTATTATTGAGGAAATAAAATTGTTTATACATTTAGTGTAGCTTAAGTGTGCAATGTTTATAAAGTCTACAGTGTTTCACATTCACTCACCACTCACTCACCCAGAGCAACTTCCAGTCCTGCAAGTTTCATTTATCCTAATTGCCCTGTACAGGTGCACAACTTTGTATATTTTATACCATATTTTTACTGCATTTCTCTACGTGTAGATATGTTAGAAACACACATACTTCCCATCGTGTTCCAACCTGCCTACAGGATTCAGCACAGTATAACATGCTGTATAGGTGTGTAACCTAGGAGCAACAGGCCAGACCATCTAGGTTTGTGTAAGTGCACTCTATGATGTTCATACAGCAATGAAATTGACTAGCAATGCATTTCTCAGAACGTATCTTAGTCCTTAAGTGACACATGTCTGCACATACCAGGTATACATGAATACAGTTTTTGCGAATCCATGTCTTACAAACTGAGTTCAAAGTTAAAAAGCATTAGTACATAGTTCCAATTGCCTTAAACTATAGCGTTTTCTTTCTTCAATTTTTTTAAATGATATTTTAAGTTCTGGGATACATGTGCAGAATGTGCAGGTTTGTTACATAAGTATACACATGCCATGGTGGTTTGCTGCACCCATCAACCCGTCATTTACATTTGGTGTTTCTCTTAATGCTATCCATCCCTTTGCCTTCCACGCGCTGACAGGCCCTAGTGTGTGATGTTCCCCTCCCTGGGTCCATGTTTTCTCATTGTTCAGCTCCCACTTATGAGTGAGAACATGCAATGTTTTGTTTTCTGTTCCTGTGTCAGTTTGCTGAGAATTATGGTTTCCGGCTTCATCCATGTCCCTGCAAAGGACATGAACTCATTCATTTTTATGGCTGCATAGTATTCCATGGTGTATATGTGCCACATTGTCTTTATCCAGTCTATCATTGATGGGCATTTGGATTGGTTCCAAGAATGGCAATCATTAAAAAATCAAGAAACAACAGATGCTGGAGAGGATATGGAGAAATAGGAACGCTTTTACATTGTTGGTGGGAGTGGAAATTAGTTCAACCATGTGGAAGACAGTGTGGCGGTTTCTCAAGGATTTAGAACCAGAAATACCATTGACCCAGCAATCACATCACTGGGTATATACCCAAAGGATTATAAATCATTCAACTATAGTTTTAAAGTGAATTTTGCTAAGTTTTATTGTCATCTCAGTTTTTTAAAATTATTTGGATTTTTTGTTCATGTGTTTTGCTTGGTGAGTAAAACTGCTATTTAAATCTAGTAGGGTAAATTTAAAGGTAGGAAATAGAGAGGAGTGTGAATCTAATTAATCCAGTTTGGCTTCTTACAATAGTTCATTTTCCCAGATAATTGTTTATTTATTTTGCTTTGCCTCTCCCTGAGAAAGGAGATTTGGGTTCTATGCCTACCTCCCTTCATTCCCTTCCGCCACAGTGGTCAGATCCAGTAAATAACATAGTCCTTGGTCAGATCAACATATCAACATAGGATTCATGAAAACCTACTCTCAGAAAGGAGGAATATGCAAAGATTGTCATTGCAAACTGCCAAATAAAGAATATCCTTAGTGATGTTTTCAAAATATATTGACAGGAGTTGAGTCATATCCTTACATGTCACTGCCTCTCCCCACAGTGGGATGAACACTTGCATCTGAATGATTGCCTTTCATTTCCTGGGCTGGATTTGAGTTTGCTGTCCTGACGCTGCCAGTGCACTCAGTTAGAACTGTGCTGTGCTAAGTCCGTTACTCAGCATTCAAGAAAATAAGAAATGATCAGAAGATGTTGGCTTTAGGCTAAATCTATCAATCACATGAACTAAACTGTGTCCAACAAAAGAAGTCATATAATGTCTTTTTATGGAAAAGGTTCTTAAAATGTGGTCCTCAGACCAATTGCATCACCTCTTGAGAATTTGTTGGAATTGTAAATTCTTGAGCCCTCACCGCAAATATCAGAAACTCTGGGGATGAGGCCCATCAGTCTCTTTTTGTCAAACCTTTCCAATTTTTCCGATACATGTTAAAGAGACACAGAAACATTTTTGTTGTTGTTATTGTTAAGCTACTTAGTATGCACATACAATTTAAATTATGCTGAAAAAGGTACAAGGACATATTTGTATGGCTGCCTATGTAAAATGAGAAAAGCCCTGGAAAGTGAAAGAGAGAGAGAGAGAGAGAAGAGAGAGAGAGAAAGGAAAGAGAGGAGAGAGGGAGAGGGAGAAAGGGAGAGAGACAGAGAGGAAGAGAGAGACCAGGTGCAATGGCTCACACCTGTAATCCCAGCACTTTGGGAGGTTGACTTGAGGGCAGGAGTTCAAGATCAGCCTGGCCAACATGGTAGCAGAGAGCTGAAATTGTAGCACTACACTCCAGCCTGGGCAACAGAGTGAGACTCCATCTCAAAACAAACAAACAAATAAATAATTTTTTTTGAGACAGAGTTTCTCTCTTCTTGCCCAGGCTGGAGTGCGATGGCACAATCTCAGCTCACTGGAAGCTCTGCCTCCCGAGTACAAGCGATTTTCCTGCCTCAGCCTCCCGAATAGCTGGGATTACAGGTGCCTGCCACCACACCTGGCTAATTTTTTCGTATTTTTAGTGGAGATGGGGTTTCATCACATTGGCCAGGCTGGTCTCGAACTCCTGACCTCAGGAGATTCACCCGCTTCAGCCTCCCAAAGTGCTGGGATTACAGGTGTAAGCCGCTGCGCCCAGCCAGTAAATAATTTTTTTAAACAGTCAGGAAATATGTGTTTTTTTCCAAATATGCAAAACTATTTGTTCTAAGGGAAATTGTTTTTTCAGTGAATAGAGTAATTAAAATAATACTAAGGAAATTCCTTATTTGGCAGTTTGCAAAGACAATTTGTAAATTTGTATGTACATCATTTCTGAGAATTAGTTTTCCTGAATCCTTTTTTTTTTTTTTTTTTAGGTTATATGTGCACAACGTACAAGTCTGTTACATATGTATACATGTGCCATGTTTGTGTGCTGTACCCATTAACTCATCATTTATATTAGGTATATCTCCTAATGCTATTCCTCCCCCCTCCTCCCACCCCATGACAGGCCACAGTGTGTGATGTTCCCTTTCCTGTGTCCAAGTGTTCTCATTGTTCATTTCCCACCTGTGAGTGAAAACATGCGGTGTTTGGTTTTCTGTCCTTGCGATAGTTTGCTCAGAATGGTGGTTTCCAGCTTCATCCATGTCCTACAAAGGACATGAACTCATCCTTTTTTATGGCTGCATAGTATTCCATGGTGTTTATGTGCCACATTTTCTTAATCCAGTATATCACTGATGGACATTTGGGTTGGTTCCAAGTCTTTGCTATTGTGAATAGTTCCACAATAAACATACGTGTGCATGTGTCTTTAGAGCAGCATGATTTATAATCCTTTGGGTATATACCCAGTAATGAGATGTTTGGGTCAAATGGTATTTCTAGTTCTAGATCCTTGAGGAATCCCCACACTGTCTTCCCCAATGGTTGAACTACTTTACAGTCCCACCAACAGTGTAAAAGCATTCCTATTTCTCCACATCCTCTCCAGCACCTGTTGCTTCCTGAATTTTTAACAATGTCCATTCTAACTGGAGTGTGATGGTATCTCATTGAGGTTTTGATTTGCATTTCTCTGATGATCACTGATGATGTGCCCATCTGATAAAGGGCTAATATTCAGAATCTACAAAGAACTTATTTTACAAGAAAAAAATCAAACAACCCCATCAAAAAGTGGGTGAAGGATATGAACAGACACTTCTCCAAAGAAGACATTTATGCAGCCAACAGATACATGTAAAAATGCCACCATCACTAGTTTTCCTGAATCCTATGTTGATATGTACAAGGACTATGATCTCTAATGGATTTAAACACTGTGACGGAAGAGGATGGAGGAAGGCAGGCATAGTGCTCAAATCCTCTCTTTTCTCATGTAGAGGCAAATTAAAATAATTATCTGGGAAAACTGACTTTTGTGAGAAGTCAAATCAGGTTATTCAGATCCAGACATTTCTTTTATTTCCTTCCTTTTACTCTATTAAATTACTGATTAAATCATTTTACAAGTTATTTTCTGTCACTTATAAAATTTTCAGCTAAGAAAGAAGAGCTACCTCTTTTCCCACACTCCAAAACGCACCTCTAAAATAGAGATACACATTTGCCCACAGAAAGATACATGAGAGGATTCCACATACATCTGTCTTTTTACATGCAAGTTAAAACTTATGGGTAAGTTGAATACATTGCTGTATATGACAGATATACAAATTTAACAAAATATGGTTTTTTTGCTAAAATTAAATGTTATTTATTGTAGATTGTGTCACAGAATGTAGATTCCATTTCAAACAGAAATTTCAGTTTAAAACACTGTGCAAAAGAGCTCTAGCCATTTCATGTGGAATTAATATATTTTTCCATTTGTTTCACATAAGTATGGAGCAGTGGGATCGCTTTCGTGATCAACAGGAGGACGCGGATAGCTGCTCTGAATCTGTGAAATTTGATGCTCGCTCAATGACAGCTTTGCTTCCTCCGAGTAAGTGGAGGGGGATGGGCTGCCCTTGGAGGTCATTCTTAGAGTTATTGACAATATATAAAATTATAGTCTTGAGACTTACCTTAAATGTATATGGATGTTAAAATAATACTTATTTGGCAAATAGGGATATTCTTGAGACAGAATAAGAATAAGCTTAAATAAAAGTAAGGCAGTATTATATGAAATCAAATTAATCTACAACACTGATTGAGCCCTCTGACTTCCCAGCTACAATATTAGGTCCTGGAGATAAATATGATCCTAGCACCATGCACTAATATGTGAAAATCATGGGTGGTATGTGCCTGTATTCGTTTTCTAGAGTTGTAACAAATGGCTGCAAATTGGGAGGCTTAAAACAACAGAAATTTATTCACTCACAGTTCTGAGACCCAGAAGTCTAAAATGCAGGTGTCAGACCATGTGCCTTTTTGAAGACTCTAGGGAAGAATCTTCCTGTGCCTCCTCCCAGCTTCTAGGGGCTCCTGGCAGTCCTTACTGTTCCTTGCCTTTGTAGCTGCACCACTCTCATTTCTCCCTCCTTCTTCATATGGTCTTCTTTGTGTAGCTATTTGTTCTTTTCTTACAAAGACATTAGTCTTTAGATTAGGGTTCACCCTAATCCAGTATCACTTCATTTTAACTTGATTACATCTCCAAAGACCCTATTTCCAAATAAACTCACTTTTACAGGTACCTGTGGTTAAAACTTCAACATATCTTTTGCGGGCACACAATTCAACCCCGTATAGTAGTAGTGAAACACGTTTGCACAGGTTATGACAACAGCTCAAAAGTAGCGATACTCAGCTGTATCTCAACAGGATCGTTTAACATGTCAGGAGGAATTACTTATAATTCTGCTAAACCTAAAAGCATAAATACATATGGCTAAGGGGATGGGTGGAGGCGGAAAAGACAGAGAAGACATTTCAGTGTGAAGAAGCAGCATATACAAAGTTAAAGGCTCATATATGAGTTCTTGCGTAGCAAACCTGAAATACAGACCTCAACTCCAGGGTGACAGTGGATCTTGTGCTCTGTGTAAAGGGTAGATGGGAGGATGTGGCACAAGCAAGACGCATACAAGTAAAGATAATAGTGAGGGCTGTTACACACAGAAATAGTGAGAGTTTGAAGAAGGAGGAGAGAGTCAT
Source organism: Rhinopithecus bieti (assembly GCF_001698545.2). Taxonomy (NCBI): domain Eukaryota; kingdom Metazoa; phylum Chordata; class Mammalia; order Primates; family Cercopithecidae; genus Rhinopithecus; species Rhinopithecus bieti. The sequence continues at coordinate 749,663 of NW_016804209.1, read as the reverse complement.
TGGGAGCAGAGAAAAAGCAATCGAAATGTTTGAGAGCTATTTAAAAGGTAGAATTTACATTTGTGATGATAATTTAGAGATGAAGAAAATTAATCCTGCTTTTCAGGCTTAATCAAACTGGCAGGTGGACCATATCTCAACTTGCTTCTATTATGGGTTCTTTTTCTTTTTTCCTTCAATCTTTTCTTTCCTTTCCTTTTCTGTCTTTTCTTTTTTTTTCTTTTTGAGACAGGATCTCACTTTTTTGCCTAGGCTGGAGTGCAGTGGTGTGATCACAGCCTGTTGCAGCCTTAACTTCTTGGGCTCAAGCAATTCTCCCACCTCAGCCTCCTAAGTAGCTTGGATTGCAGGGACATGCTACCACGACTGGCTACTTTTTATATTTCTTGTAGAGACAGGGTTTCTCCACGTGGCCCAGGCTGGTCTCAAACTCCTAGGCTCAAGCCATCCTCCCGCCTCAGCCTCCCAAAGTGCTGGTATTACAGGCTTGAGCCACTGCATCCAGCTCTTTTCTTTTCTTTACTTTTTAAAAACTTTCTCGGCCAGGCGTGGTGGCTCAGGCCTGTAATCCCAACACTTTGGGAGGCCTAGGTGGGCAGATCACGAGATCCGGAGATCGAGACCATCCTGTCTAACACGGTGAAACCCTGATTCCACTAAAACTACAAAAAATTTGCCGGGCGCGGTGGCGGGCGCCTGTAGTCCCAGCTACGCGGGAGGTTGAGGCAGGAGAATGGCGTAAACCCGGGAGGCGGAGCTTGCAGTGAGCTGAGATCCGGCCACTGCACTCCAGCCTGGGCGACAGAGTGAGACTCCATCTCAAAAAAAAAAAAAGTTCTCTTCTTTTCTTTTCAATACCTTAACCTTGTTTGTTGCAACCTGAAAGTAAAATTTACTTTTTTTTTTTTTTTTTTTGGGACGGAGTCTCACTCTGTCGCCCAGGCTGGAGTGCAGTGGCCGGATCTCAGCTCACTGCAAGCTCCGCCTCCCGGGTTTACGCCATTCTACTGCCTCAGCCTCCCAAGTAAGTGGGATTACAGGCGCCCGCCACCTCGCCCAGCTAGTTTTTTGTATTTTTTAGTAGAGAAGGGGTTTCACCATGTTAGCCAGGATGGTCTCGATCTCCTGACCTCGTGATCCGCCCGTCTCGGCCTCCCAAAGTGCTGGGATTACAGGCTTGAGCCACCGCGCCCGGCCAAATTTACTTTTTAAAATTGATCAATGAAAGCAATGACCACAGAAAATAAATTTTTGATGACCATTGTATTCACCTAATCAGAGAAAGGACTTCCTCATCTATTATTTCCCCTCTATATTGATTTCTCTCTACTACAATTAATATCCCATTATATAAATCACAGTGCCATATAAATGCATATGAATAAAAGATTGCTGTTATTAATAAGGTGGGCTTCACTGATCCATTCTAAAGATTAGTCAAAATGTGAATCACTTGGTTTATTTCATTTTTCTTACATATTGTTTACATTGTATTCAAATCATAAGAGGTATCCAAATACAAAACTGTTGAGAAGGAATTGGACAATAAAATTATTTTAACATTGTAGTCATTGAAAATAAATATTTGCCCTATCTGATTTTAAAATATTAAAAATTAGTTACTTTAGAAAATTTTGTCATCCAGAATATCTTCCCATGTGAATGCTGAATAAAATTTGTGTTTGTATATGTAAGTGTCAATATTAAAATTTACCAACTGATTCCAAAAAATCAGACAAGCACAACTTGTAGAGCACGGTAACTTTCTTGTGGATGTTTAGTGAGTGGATAAGTCAATCAAGTGTCTATAATGATACCTTGATTGGCTCTTCCTGTGACTGCCCCTTTCTTTTCTACTGCATAAATCTGGACCATTTTTTCTTCTTTTTTATTCCAGTAGGCTTGGTAGTAACAATGTAATTGGAGATTAAAACAATTTTAATTATGGAAGAAGATAACACTTTCTAACAGTAAGCTGGGCTTTTTTGTTTTATTAGATCCTAAAAACAGCCCTCACCTTCAAGAGAAACTGAAGTCCTTCAAAGCTGCGCTGATTGCCCTTTACCTCCTTGTGTTTGCAGTTCTCATCCCTCTCATTGGAATAGTGGCAGGTAACGTGATCCAGAGTTTTGAAATTTAGTAACTGATCCATGAATTATTCATTGCCAAAGCAAAAAAGAAGCATTCAGTCTTTTATATATGGTACATTCATAAAGAAAATACTATATTACAAAGAGTCCTTCAAATTTATTAAATTAAAAAACAGATTCTGCAAAGTTAAGTAGAAAGAATAGTTTTAAAGTAGAAAAAAACAAAATAGAATGGAAATAAGAAGTGCAAGATAAAATACAGATTTGTAAAAGTAAAATGAAAAGGACTAAACTCTTTCAAAATATATTATCCTCTAGAGTCCTCTCTTTCTCATGTGCGTGACAAATTTCAAAAGTATTCGCTTTGCCAATGTGAAGAAATAACATGATCATTTACATTAACAATGGCTGTAATATAAAAAACAAACCTTTTGTCCAGGAGAAGCTCTTCTATTCTTAGTACTTAGAGCAGAAAAAATATTTCTGTCAGTTTTTAAAGAGAGGAGACCTTGTAGAATAATGGCGTACAACTTAGTAAAATCCAGTTTATATGACCATACTTTTCATAGAGATATTATTTAAAATATCTCTAAACATAACCTGATAGCATCCTCTCAAATAAAAAATATAGAACGTGTTACTTGGGCTCAAAGTGATGTTCTGGAAGTATATATTTCTTTGGAGAGGCTGACTTGAACTGGAGATGGATTTGACTGTTTCTACAAGGGTGGATAGCTTGTATATACCTTAAGCACATATGTAAATATTATTCCCCTTGTAGCATTTTGGATGGATTTGATGTATTTTGATTGGCATTTGAATTTATATGCCTTATAGCTCTCCTCTTCTCTATATGTCTGATAAAATTTCTGCCCATATGCTCTAATAAGAGGTATGCAGGGGATAAGATACATTTTTATGTGCATACTAAGCAGCTTAACAACAACAACAAAAAAGTTCCTAAAGACCAGGCCAAACTTCCTCTGCTACAGGGCAGTCTAAGGAAGTATTCTAAGACAGAGCAAAAATTTCACTAAGAAAGAAATAATAAAAACAATAATATACTCTTACAATTAACCTCTGTGTAGACACTGTAATTATTCTCATTATCCACATAAGAAAATTCAGACAGCTTAGTATTGGAGCTGGAGTTCCCATCCAAGACTTCTGAACCCTAACCTCTGGTCTGTTGTCTCACAGTTTAATTAAGTTTTTATAAAACAATATGGTCGGCCAATAAAAAACAAAAAAGTCACCACAGGAAAATATTTTCATAAGTAACAATTAAGTTCTTTTGGCCATTAAAATAAACTAAAACAAATCCAACCATAACAATCAAACCAACCAACCAAACTATTGTTATCTGAGTAAAAGGACATGTTAATGTTTGGCATTAAACAGTCAATTTCCTCATAATTAAGGTTATCTGTATGTTTGTTTATGTCTATGCTTATCTGTAATTTGAAATGCTTAACTAAAGGATGCTTCATTGTAGGGATTATTACCCGTGAGCCAATTGGAATTTGAGTACATTTCATCACTTTTATGCAAATCACTGCCTGCAGAGCCAAGACCAGGGACCGCAGCTTCTGATAAGCTCATGCAGAATGCAGACAGGAGTCGGAAAATAATTCAAGTTTCTAACCAAGTTCAAAGTCCATGAGCTGTTAGAAAATACTACAAAGTTAACACGTTTGTTCTGAAGTTTACAATGATTGAACTAGTCTGTTTACTAAAACTACAATAGGTACCTACTAAAATTGACTAGATGCTACAAATGTTCAAATTTTATAAGTTCACATCAGTGCAAGATTCACCAGAATTTGGGAAAGGCTTCACTATGTTTATTATGTATTAATACGAAACAATTGACAATCCACTTACACCTTTAATTAAATTGTAGATCAGTATATTTTTCAAAAAGAAACTGAAAAGCAATATATATCTCTATTTGGCATAAAAAATTACAAATGTAGACAAAATAGATCCCTAAAATGATAGAAGTTTGGCAACTATGAATTGATGGGTGAAATAGAATATTATATATAAGACTCTAAATATGAAGTGAATTATACATTGAGGGTTATTTTCTTCATTATAAGATTTATTCTATTTAGAACCTTTTCTTAAAGAAGCTGCTGAAACACTATCAGAGTGTGACAGCATAATACTGTGTCAGAACAATAAGAAAAAAATCAAGAATTTATGTTTATATATGTATCAGTTATTACTGAAATACTGAAAATTCTTTAGCTGAAAACAATATCCATTTGGGGTAGGAAAAGATAATTCCAATATGAAAGAGTAGATATGATCTATAGAATCAAATATAACCCTGTCCTTAGGTTTTTGCACAGACCATAAAATTCTGTCTCCTTTCATATGTGAAACAGAAAAGTCACAAAATGCCATCTCTCCAGTAAAAATAAGTGAACTTTTGAAATATAAACCCTGGCATTCTTTACCTAGATATATGACAAAAAGTTAACATTTTAATGAAAAATTAGTTTTCACTCAGGGTTCGATGCAGCAGGTAATTTGTGTTTTTAGATCTGTTAATAAAACGTAGCATTTACTGTCAACTCATGTTTAATTTGTTGTCAAATTAAAAATAGTTGGTCATGTGACCTTAGTCAAATTGGGGCTTCTCTTTCCATATTGTGAAAAATATTAGCTTTACTGATACAAAATAAATCTTATTTCCAATGAAAGTAAAACTATATGGCTGAGCAATAAGGGCAATGTGCGTAGTAAAATAAAACATAGAGATAACTGTGTTCATGGGAACATGCAACTCCAGAAAAATATTTTTATCACACAATGCTAATTCCCTATAGTCAATCAATATTGGGCATATAGGTACTTGAATCACACATCTTGAATCCAAATATTAATAATAGCAAAAATCTGAAATTTATCAAATGCTTATTACATGCCAGGAAGTCGTCTAAATATTTTACATATAGTTCATTTAGTTATTTGGACACTGACTGTTAGTACCCCATTTACACAGATGGTGAAATAGAGGCAATGACAGATTAAGTAACTTGTCCGATGCCATAGTTTATAAAGTGCAGAGCCAGAATTGCTAATCTAGGCAGTTCTATTCTAGAATCTAAATTTGTAACTGCTACTTCAAAAGAAATAATTATCAAAAAAGGACAATGCTAGAGGAAAATTTTGAAGTAATTTTGAAAATATTGTTTATTTGGGCTTCTGATTGTTACAGTCAAATTCCATTCCCGATTGTTCTTTTATTCCCAGAGTTACTCAAGCAGTGTTTTCCGCACAGTATACAGTAATTAAATCACAGAATTAACGAATGCGTGGATGAGGCTGTCAACCCAAAACTTGCTCCCCACAATGAATTTAGTAAATGTGATGAGATACAGTTAAGAAATACACTTTTATTTCCAAGTTATTGATATGTTAAGAAATATAGAATAACATACTCAATACCAACTCTATTATAGATCACATAAAAATATTGTCACACACATTTTGTTATTCCAAATAAGCTAATATTAAATTAATAAAACCAGGAAAAATATGGTATCATATATTTTTTGAAATTAGAATTTATTTACATATTTAGGATGACACTCTTAGTGTAATAATAGGTACAGTAGTAATGCTCATCAACCAGCTGCTGCTTTTTTTTTTTTTTTTTTTTTTTTGAGACGGAGTCTTGCTCTATCAGCCAGGCTGGAGTACAATGGCAGGATCTCGGCTTACTGCAACCTCCACCTCCCGGGCTCAAGCAATTCTCCTGCCTCAGCATCTACAGCATCTACAGATGGGATTATAGGTGTGTGCCACCATGCCCAGCTAATTTTTGTATTCTTAGTAAAGACGGGGTTTCACCATGTTCGCCAGGCTAGTCTCGAACTCCTGACCTCAGGTGATCCAACCACAGCCTCTTTAAGCAAAGATAGTAAATACGGTGGATATAACTGATGATAGTATCTCTCATTTATAAGGCACTTTAGAGAAATAGATATGCCTGTTTCATTTGTGCTCAGCACCATTGTTGAGGTAATTGTTACTTTTACAAATTGAGAAAACCAAAGCAAGGAGAGGGATAAGTAACTTGTTCAGAGTAGCCTAGTTGGTAATGGAGTGGTGTAGGAAGATTCTAGAGTCAGGGAACTAGATTCTATGTAAACACCCAGCTCTCATTTATGGAACAAAACCCTTGAGTTAGGGGTAGAACTAAATGTTTTTCTTGTGTTGTTTAGTTCTCAAAATCTATAAAATTGTACTGTCTTCATATCACTTTTATTAAGAAAATTGATAGACTCAGGTGGAGCTGCATATATTTTTGAGCAATATGAAATTATTCTTTTTATTGTTCCATAATTGTCAAATGTGGAAAATCTTATACATCCAATCTAATATGAATATGACTAGCATACATGTCGGTAAAAGGTATAAACAGATACATATATAGAAATACAGGAAAACAGAAAACCTCAAGCATCACTGAATAGTGGTAAGATTATGTTTAACATTTTCCTCATTGTCTATAAGTAAGAATTTGTTTTGTTTTATTTTGTTTTGAGATGGAATCTCACTCTGTTGCCCAGGCTGGAGTGCAGTGGCATGATCTCGGCTCTTTGCAACCTCTGCCTTCCAGGTTCAAGCAATTCTCCTGCCTCAGCCTCCTGAGTAGATGGGACTGCAGGTGCCCGCCACCACGCGCAGCTAATTTTTGTATTCTTAGTAGAGACGAGGTTTCATCATGTTGGCCAGGATGGTCTTGATCTCCTGACCTCGTGATCCACCTGCTTCAGTCTCCCAAAGTGCTGGGATTATAGGCATAAGCCAATGCACCCCGCCTATTTTGTATAAAAGTTAATGTTTATGCCTTTTATTTTTTTGAAACTATAAAATATATTGCTTTACATTATTTCAGAATGATAATTAGCTTGTTTAGAGAACATATGCCCATTTGGGGATATCTATCAGCAACTCGCTATGTTCCTAAAATACTGTTTTGGAATACAATTTTTTAAATTTGGTAAATAATTAATCACAAGATTGTTCATCAAAACATTGACTATATAACTGAAAACAGAGGCAAACTAAATGCAGCTGTTTTTTAAAATAAATCTGGCAGATCCATGCATATAATACAATGGAGTTTATTAAATTATTTTGTAGAACAATATTAAATATTAATAATATGAAAAGTACTTATGATAGAGCATTACATTAAAAGTGGTGTCCAGATTATTTAAAATGTCACATTTTAAGATTAATAATATGATAAGGTTTGAGACACATACACCAAAATCCTAGAGTTTAAGCTAGGATGGAGAGATTCATGGTAAATTGTTTTTCCATATTATCTATATTTTCTAGATTTTCTGCTGTGAATATATATTTTATAATAGTTAAAAAGGACTGTTATGAGAATAGTACCTTTATAAAGAGAAAAAAATTATTTGCCCAACTTCCTGCTCCACCAACTGTGAATTAGGTCTGTGTTAACTGAAAATGACACTCTTCTGGCAGCTCAAGTGAAAGAATGAAGATAAACCAACAATCTATCCATACTGTTCATGATAGCAGTATTTTACCACATATTGCTTTTGTCATCCTCATGATCATCATTATCATTGTGAACTTATTCAACATGCTTACTTCAGAAACTGGATTAAGCGTTAGTTCACTTTATTCTAACAACAGTTCTATAGATACATTTCCTTTCATAATCTATAGAATTGTTTTGAATTGGGAAAACCAAAATCAGTGACCAAGAAGATTCATATAAGCAGCAATTCAGAAAGCATGATATAATCCTGGAATCGTCTTAACATAAAATGGGAAAGGGAGAATGTATGCTTCTCAGCAATATACTTAGCGTAGTTCACACATTGTAGATGAAAAGGAAATACTTGATTTAGCCTAGCATTCAAAATGTTGGAGTGGAATGGAATAAAACGAATGGAATGGAATGATATGGGATGGGATAGTGTATGCATTTAAGGATCAGGCCATGACTGGTTTATTTTTACTTCAATATACAGCTCAACTCCTGAAGTGGGAAACGAAGAATTGCTCAGTTGGTTCAACTAATGCAGACGATATAACTCAAAGTATCACAGGAAAAGGAAATGACAGTGAAGAGGAAATGAGATTTCAGGAAGTCTTTATGGAACACATGAGCAACATGGAGAAGAGAATCCAGCACATTTCAGACATGGAAGCCAATCTCATAGATGCAGAGCATTTCCAGAACTTCAGCATGACGACTGATCAAAGATTTAATGACATTCTTCTCCAGCTAAGTACCTTGTTTTCCTCAGTCCAGGGACATGGGAATGCAATAGATGAAATCTCCAAGTCCTTAATAAGTTTGAATACCACATTGCTTGATTTGCAGCTCAACATAGAAGAACTGAATGGTAAAATCCAAGAGAAAACCTTCAAACAACAAGAGGTAAGAGTTTGGAACGGCAAGGTCACGTGCTAGAACTGAATCTATCCAAGTCTCTTCTCCTTAGGCAGTACAGGAAAGCAAAAGTTGCAAACCCTGTTTCGTTATCCTGTTTACCCTGATTTCTGTGGTGAACTTATCAAAAGATTTTAAATGAATGTTAAGGGATTTAAAATGGATTAGCTATCTCCAAACTCTTAGAAAAAGGGGGAAATTTTCCCATTGAATATAGACTCCCTTTACATATTTTATAAATACTGTTAAAATGTCTTTTTAGACTGCCTAAACCGATCACAATTTTTAGATTGTCTTAGCAGATCCTGAGACATGAACACTCTGTATGTGTGAATTTTGCAACAGACCCATTTGATGTGCTTAGAATTTTTTGACTTGTAAGTTTCACTCAGAACTTTTGAACTTGTACATGGTCCTCAACTTAAGGTGTCAGAAGACAATGGTATTACAGTTTGTGTATAGGGAGTCTGTTGGTAAACCTCATCCCAATGCCTTGATATTCCGTTTCTATTCCATGTCACTTCTAAAATCTATCAGTGTTTCCTACATTGTTAATAAGTAAGCATATCAAAGGGTATGGGGATATTAAAGTCTTGGGCTATCAAAAGATTAGAGAAAGTATACAAAGAAGAAACTGTCCATAGTTTTGATGATACAAGAAAGAGAGGAAGCTAAAATGTTAGTTATTGGGATAGACATTGATTAAGTTGGGGGAAAGAAGAGTGGAGAAGAAATACTATTTATGTAACGATAGGGTCAGAAGAGCACTGAGATGAGGTAAGGAGAGTGGGAAGGTGAATGAGATGGAAGAAGAAGGATACGTTTGATTCTGGCAGTGCATTAAATCCTGGAGGACCATGGAGTGTTTTTGTTTCTTTGTTTTTGAGATGGAGTCTCACTCTGTTGCCCAGGCTGGAGTGCAACGGTGTGATCTTGGCTCACTGCAACCTCTGCCTCCCAGGTTCAAGTGATTATCGTGCCTCAGCATCCCATGTAGCTGGGATCAAAGGCACATGCCACCCTACCTGGCTAATTTTTGTATTTTTAGTAGAGTTGGGGTTTGTACCATGTTGGCCAGGCTGGTCTCAAACTCCTAGCCTCAGGTGATCTACCCATCTTGGCTTCCCAAAGTGCTGGGATTACAGGCATGAGCCACTGTGTCTGGCTGACTGTGGTATGCTTTTGAACCCACATATGTGAGAAATTGAAAGCAAATTGGAAACCATTTGGAAGTTGGTAGAAATTTTGAACCTGTTTGAAGTGATAGTTAATGGAAACAATCAAAATCTGGTGATTAGTGAGCTGTTTGAGTTTGCATAGACGACACGTTTTGGAGGGAATTCCAGCATTAGAAAAGGAAATACAAGGGAATGGTGAAACTTTGAAACCTATATACATCTTTAGAAACAGTAGTCACTCACAGAGACTTAGGAACTAGGTCAGTGCCAATGTTTGTGCGTGTGTGTGTGTGTGTGTGTGTACTCCTGTGTACACTGAAAAACAATGTTGGGACTCTCATCCCCATTGCTTGAATAATTTTATTGATCTTTGAATCTTTAGCTCAATGTAGGAACAAATTAAATGAATGCCTGAATTTGTAAATGTCGTTTGAGGAAATGGCTTATAAGTGACACCAGCATAACACTTATTAAGGACACCAAACATTAATTTGAAAGAAAAAGTAAGAACATTGGCAGCAAATGAAAGACAGGGGTGGCATCTATCATCTCCATCGATAGAGGTCAAAAGGACTATATGACTACAAAATTAAATGCTTGTTTCTAGGAGGGTCACTGGTGGTAGCGTGTGGAGGGAGTGCGTGGATGCTGTATAGGATTTTTTGAAATTAAACACACTTTTCCTCCTCCCAGGAAAAATAATTTCCAGTGAAATTTGACAAATGTAAGCACCATATGCAGTTTTCAAAGAAGGGAATAAGAAGGTAGCCTCAGCGGCCGGCCGCAGTGCTTCACGCCTGTAATCCCAGCAGTTTGGGAGGCTGAGCGGGCAGACCCCGAGGTCAGGAGTTTGAGGCCAGTCTGGCCAACATAGTGAAACCCCATCTCTACCAAAAAAAAAAAAAAAAAAAAAATTAACCCAGTGTGGTGGTGTGCACCTGTAATCCCAGCTACTCGGGAGAACCACTTGAACCCAGGAGGCAGAGGTTGCAGTGAGCTGAGATCATGCCATTGCACTCCAGCCTGCGTGACAGTGTGAGACTCCATCTCAAAAAAATAAAAATAAAAAGTAGCCTCAGCTTTTCGGTATGATGAAAAAACTGAGGGATTCCTGGTTTCTAGGAAGCAAAATCACTTTCTAGTCCCTTAACACTTTATGCTGAACGTCTAGAGCTACCTGACATACTTGCAGCAATTTTTAGCCACCTAAATTAAGTCAGGTGTATTTATCATGGTGGTGTGCTCTACAAACATCCATGCTCACCATTTCACCTTTATTGCGATGATGGTATGTACAGAAAATGTCAAATGGTCAGGGAAGGAGGAGGTGCAGGATGAGAAATTCTAATCTAGAATAAGGTTTCATTTGGAAAAAGGCACAGTTAGAGCAATGAAAGCTGATAAGCCTCTCTGCCTATGTATAGTGTCATTGAAGAGGCAAATCTAGATGCACATTCATTTATTTTCAAAGGTCTTACTTCCTGACCATCTTGAGTCTCTCACCTCAGCTTGTCTAGTCCAGTCCAGCTCAAGAGAGTGTAATTTTCTCTTTACAACTGGATTAAAGAAAAATATACCACGGGCTTATTTCCATGTGCAAATGGGAAATGAGTATTTATCAACTTTAGAACATAGGAGTACTTAATACAATAATAAAGCATACAGTGAAGACAGAAAATGGGATACAAGTAGAACAGAGAGATAAAAATTATTACCAGAATAGATGAGAATATTTGGTTCATCAAAAAGAGAAAGCCCAATACCAAAAGAGAAAACCAAGCAAAGGATCTAAAAGAAAAATTAATAAATATTAATTGTCAGAAATTTAATGACTGGTTGCTTTAACCTCATTAAAATTTGAAAAACAAGTTAAATAATAATGATTTGCTATGTACCTACTCTTATTATGCAAATTTAAATATATTAATGGTACCCAGTATTTAGCTGCAAAAAGTAGACACTGACACGCAGTAAGAGGAAGAAAAATGATCGCATATATTTGAAGAGCAGTACAGCAATAGTTGAACAAAAATACTGTTTAATGTTTAGTCCCTTTGGTCAAATCCACTTCCAAGAAGATGTTCTATAGAAGTACTTACATCAACATATAAATACACTTAAAATGATGTTCATGGCAGCATTGTTTAAAGTTGTAGAAAAGTGCACAGCTCAAAACACTATGAATAGGAATCCTAAATACATTTTGAGAAATAGATTCAATTCCACTAAATTACTGAAAATGTCAGTCTCTAAAGTATTTTAATAGATAAATATCCTTAATATATTATTGAGTAAAATATAAAAGCATATTCCAGGATATAGGAAGATCCTCTCTCTGTTTCACACTCTAAGTCTATGAATGCATATGTATAAATATACACAAAATATATATGTATTTGAAAACCCAAAATACTAATGCCTCAAATACAGAGGTAATGCAAATTTAAAGGAAAGCACTTAATATGCGAGTTTGAGGTTTTATTGGGTATGAACATCTATTGTCAATGTTCATCACCACTGAGGCTTATGACATTAAACTTTGCTTATTACTATAAAACAATTTCCTGTATAAATCTATCAAATTTATGGAATTTGAATATGTTGCCACTTTAAGTACAGTATGAAGACATTTTACTTCAGATAAATTAAAACCTTATGATGTTTATTTAATTTTGTTAGCATTTTGACGTCTATATATATGGGAATAGAAACATCTCATAGATATATTAAATTGATTTTTTGAAAGGGGTTGTGATTATAAACATTCAGCCATTCAGTCAAAAGAGGAAATGTTTCACAATTAAAGAATTACTACTTTCAAAACAGTTTTCTAATCTCCATATTTTTATTCCATAAAATTCCTGTAATATGTTTTTAAAAACCTGAACTCCGAGGGTTTCTTGAACTTTCATATTTGATAATTATGTATGTAACAAAGGTTGTGAATGCCTACTTGTGTCTTACAGGAAATCAGTAAATTAGAGGAGCGTGTTTACAATATATCAGCAGAAATTATGGCTGTGAAAGAAGAACAAGTACATTTGGAACAGGAAATAAAAGGAGAAGTGAAAGTACTGAATAACATCACCAATGATCTCAGACTGAAAGACTGGGAACATTCTCAGACCTTGAGAAATATCACTTTAATTCAAGGTAAAATGTCTTGTCATTCCTCCAGAAAATGACATATATTAAAATATACTGATACATGCAGAGATTTGATATTTGAAATCCTGTGGTTTGAAATAAATAGTTTTTGAGCATATATTTACTACAGATACCCAGAGGAAAGAATATTAAAATCAGATCAAGACAGGGTACGATAACCAGTAGCCGAGTGTCATTTAAATAGAAAGGGATAAGCCAAATATATCTTAAGGTCTAATGATTTTCTCATTGTTAAAAACTACCTCATAAGTACCGAATACAAGTTTTCTGTAATTACAAGTTTCTTCACATGTTCACAAACCAACCTTGTTAATATTGTTTTTTCAAAACTTTCAGTCTTTTTTACTTCTTACTTGACTGTATTCTTAATTAAAAGAATCCTTTGAACTCTCCAAAATAATGATGGATTTGTTCATTTCTTCTGCAGCACCTCTTAGTGAAAAAAGGTGAACTAAATCTTGCCTATATATGTATATAGAATATATAAGAATTTTTCTCTCTACCAATATTACCAAAGAGATATATATATGTGCACTTTCAGTTTTGGCTTTACATTTTAGATATTTTAGTTTTTGCTTTACATTATAGATTTTTTTCTATATTTTGATTTCAATGATTTGCAGGTATTTTTCTATATTTTCACTGCAACCTTTTGCCTTTTCATATCCTTTATTTTAGGTTTGTCTCTTGCAATGAACACTTACCTTTTCTTTTTAAAAATATGTAATCTGACCATCTCTTTTGACTGTATTTATTTCCACTCTCTTATTTTGTGCTCTAGTTTTCTCCAGTTTATTTTATGTTTCTTTTGCTTTCCTTTATTGCCACTTTTGGCAATAAAGATTTTTCTCTTGGTGAATTTTCTCTCTACCAAAGTTAACAAAGGTTTTAGAAACTTTGTAGCAT
>NW_016804209.1:715674-734214 GCF_001698545.2 Rhinopithecus bieti | reverse complement strand
TCTGAAACTATTCCAATCAATAGAAAAGAGGGAATCCTCCCTAACTCATTTTGTAGCATATTTCTAATTTTATTGATTATTGACCTTAACATTTATCTTGAAGTCTATAGTTGATCAGTATTTTAACGTTCATCGTAAAATACACAAGGAACTGAAAATGCTTTGATTATCCTCTTCCCTAGTTTCCTGCTAATATTTTTGTATAGCTCATTCTATTTTATTTTTTTAATTGAGAACTTAGTCAATATTATTTTTCTTTTTTATACAGACAATATTGTGGAGCCCTAATTAGGGAAAAGTAGTCAGGCTGGTAGAACCAGGGAAGGCAAAAAGAGAAAGAAGATAAGCTATAAATCTGCCTTTCTTCGTGATCCAGAACATGTAGGTCCTTCCTGCATGAAACTTATCACCAGATACCTGCAAGTTAACCCGCTGTAACCTCGGCTTATCAGTACTGCACAAGCTCTCTTCAGCATATGGTATAAACACTATTCTATAAAATCTTCAGCAAACCTTTGTTTCCTGGCAATCAGTTTCTCTTCTGCTGGCCTGCTCATTGCCTCCTTACAACGTATTTTCCTGCTTTTGCTAATAAATCTGTCTTTCTTTATCTACAGCCATCTTGGTTAATTATTTAACTCTGCACCACTGGCTCAGATAGTCATCACTCACCCACAACAAATATTTATTTAAATTTGCCCATGAATTTACCAGTTGTTCTCCCTTCTAAATGCACCTCAGTCATTTCTTCTGGGATTATTTTGCTTCTGCCTGAAGTATATCTTTTAGAAGTTCATTTAGCGAAAGTAAATTGATAATGAAACTTCTGATTTCATTTTCTCTATTTTGTTTTGATCTTTGAAACTGTTGTACTGCATACACACTTCTTAGGTTGACAGTTATTTTGATTACTTCCATCAGTGTGCTGAAAATATTGGTCCCCTGGCTTCAGGCTTTTCTTATGGTTCTTAAAATGACTGCCACCAATCAGTTTGTCATTCTCTGTCTTTCATATCTGCAGTTTTACTTATCTGTGTTTTTGTACTGATAATTTATCCATTTAACATTTGTTGTGCTTCTTATATTAGTAGATTTATGTCTATCAGTTTGTGAATTAACCAGCTTTGTTCAGTTTGTTGCTTCTTCACAATTCTTTCTCTCCTTTCCTCTGTAACTCACATAACATTCATATTGGATGTTCTCATTCCAGCTTCCATGTCTGTTAAGCTCTATTCCATGATTTTAATATTTTGTCTCATTTTACAACATTAGCAACTAGAAAAGTAGAACTAAGAACTTCATGTGATTTCATTTCAAATACATTAGTTTGAGATAATTAAGAAGCCTAATAATCAAGTGATGACAATGAAAAAAAATGAAAACAAGTCCCAGAAAACAATACATAGATAAGTTTTACTTCTAATGCTTATAATTAGTAAAATTAAATAATGTAAATTTACAGACACATAAATATGTAATAGAATGGTTGTTTTAAAATTTAAGAAAATGATAAACACAAAATTCAGGGTAATGTTTATCTGTGAAAAGGAAATAGATGAATGAGATGGGGGAACATCTAGGTAGATACCGATTTCTTGGATTGTGATGTTGCAAGGATATTCTTATTATTGTTGTATTTTATAACTTGCTTATACAGAATACATATCACATATAGTATTTATCATAGTGAAACAGATGATAAAGAAAAATTTGAATTAATCAGATTTTTCTCTAACAGTTAGATACCTCCACTTTGGATTTCAAATAAACGTCCAAAGCTTTACAAATTCAAAACCAAATCCTCGCTTCTTAACTGGCCACCCCCATCCACCTCCCCAGATCTGTTGCATTTTCAGTCTTTTTGATGGTTTTGTCATTTTCCCACTACCTGCTCCCTCCATGATCTTGGAAGCCGTCTTTGACTTCCCTGCTCTCATTCTCTATGTAATCTATTTGTAAATCCTACTAATTCTTATTTCATACAATATCTCAAATCAAACTTCTTCTTACTCTTTATTACTACTCTCATTCAAGCAACCATATCCCAGTCTGGGATCCATTTCTCAGTTGCTTTCCCCTGCCTCTGCTCTTAGTCCATTCTAAATAGAGGAAAAACAAAACAAAACAAAACAAAACAAAACAAAAAAACCCAAAGAAACAAAAAACAATGCTATTTAAGAAAACCCACACACATTACTAGATGTGTGTGGTTGTGTGGTTTCTCTCTTTGCACTAGATGTGTCTTTTGTCTCTCAGGCTTAAATCCTGCAATATCTTCTCATTAGACTTGGGATAAAATTTAAACTTCTACTTGGCCTGTCACCTGTCTACTTCTCTGTCCTAATTTTCTAAATCTTCCCTCTGTCATCCTTCAGCCTTGCTTGGAAATGTGGAAGAATTAAGTGCTATGAACAAGTAAAAGTTAATGAAGAGAAAGTGCTTGTTTCATTTCATGCTGTCCATAATGAACATTAGACATTTTCTCTTTCTCTTGAAATGTTCTTCTCTACATCCCTACTCCTTCTTGGCTCCACTTGAAGTTACCTCCTCCACCTTCTACCATTCTCATTCTAACCTCCCCCATCTCTCTCTACCATGATTTCCTTTAATCTCCCCATAGTATTTACCACTATATGAAATTATGTCATCTCTACATTTGCTTACTTGTTTAGCTTGTATCTTCTCCAGTAGAACGTGAGCTCTGTGAGGTTAAGTCTTCTCCTTCTTGTCTACCTCTGCATTCCCAATGCCTGTCAGAGTGCCTGGAAAATAGTGGGAGAGCAATTATATATGTGTTGAGTGAATAAGTGAAACTAACACTTTCTTCTTAGCAAGTTACACTCTGTTATAGCGGTGTCATTCTTCCTGGTTTGCAAGCTATCAATTTTAATTATTTTATATCTCCAAGACCACTATTAGTTCTCAATGTTCTGTATTCTCTATTCCCTTGTCATTTCTTTATATTCTCATATAAATTATTCTTATCACTTCTTTGCCAGAATTGCAATTGTTTTTCTGCCCAGACTGTAATACTTTTTGCACCCTTGTAGAAAACAGCCTTCCTAAAGCAAGTCTTATATTGCATAAAGACTCTCTGTTGCCCCCTCATTAGACATACAGTTTTGCCTGTAGTACTCAAGGTCTTCTTCAGTGTGTCTCTTAACTAATCTTGAATGCTTCATTCCCTCCCTTGTCTTTTTTGTATATCAAATATTTCAACTAATTTGTCTGTGATTCTAATGCACCCAGTACCTTGTGCATCCTGCCTCATGTCTTTTCCTTTATTTGAAATATTTTCTCTTCGATTTGTATTTGAAAGTATCTTATTTATCATTCAAAGTCCATCTAAGAGGCTACCTCTCGCATGAAGCTTTTGCTGGTTCTACCAGTAGTAAGGCCCAGCTGACGTTTATTTCTGTCTTAATGCAGAACATTAAGTATTCTCTCACAAGAGAATTCTTAATGTGACAGTTATGTTTAAAAGTATCTCATATTGTCTTCCAGAACAGTGTTAACTCTTCCTGGACACAAGTTACTTCAATTAGAAACTATTCTTTATATCTCTTATAGCACCTAGCCATAATGTATATATTAATTAAATTATAACTTAAGAAACATATTTTAGAAATTAATGAGTGCTTTATCCTTTATCATGTATTGATTGTAGGATGACTGTAATTACTTTGTGTTCTCTCTTCCCTTATATTAATAATCACTAAATAATTATACGGTTAAAAGAGACAAAGATTTTTAATACATTTCTCAAGTAGTTATAATAATAATTAGACTCTTAAAGAACTACATACAATTTCATTGTGGAAATGGTGAAGTAGAGTTTGGTGGAGAGTTGGGGATAACATGATTTAAAGAAGCAAAGATGAACTCTAGAGAAAGGTATTTAAGAGAAATAAAATATAATATGGCTCTGTGGTGAGAATAGCTAACATTTTGTTTACTTGGAAAGATTTTAGATATATTGGCTTCCTAGGGTATAAGAGCACCAAGAAAGAAATATTGATTTTTATAGTAGAGAAAATGAAAAAACAACTGAGGATATTTGAATTTGGAGTTTTGTACAATTAATTACTGAGATTTTAACAGCTGGACTGTAGGATTATGCCTGTAATCCCAGCACTTTGGGAGACTGAGACAAGAGGGCCATTTGCGCCCAGGAGTTCAAGACCAGCCTAGGCAAAGTAGCAAGACCCTATCTCTGAAAACAACAACAACAACAAAAACCAACACTTAACAAAAGGAAAAAACCTGAATTGTGAGTTTATCTAACCACTGTGTAAAGGAAAAACTCAGCTCAGTAATAATGGAAGAAAAGATACGGAAAATGAAGTCAATTAAATTTAGAACATGGTAGCATAGGATGTCAGGAAAGAAATGAAATGTTCTAGTTCTGATTTTACCCGACTAGCTTTAAGACCCTGAGCAAGTCACTCTCTGACCCTCTATAAATATGTTTAGTTAAACAATATTTAAAGTGTCTTCCAGATTAAACATATCTAAATCAATGAGAATGAAAACTAGAAAAAAAAAAAGATGCAGGTTTAGGCAGCAATAGACTAGAAGATGTGGCAGATTTTTATGATGATCTGAATATGAGACAAGATTGAAAACAAAGTAGAAAATTAATGCTCATAATAAAAACTAGAGAAGCATAGCTCTGGAAACTTAGTCAGATATTATTAGTGCTATGTTATCTGAGGATTTTAAATGATATTATATGCCTGGGTATGCTTTTCTAGTAAATTGGGTAATGTTGATCTATGATATTGATGATTATCACATATTATATATCAGTACTTTTTTGTGGTTATATAGAAATCTTAATTTTCCTTTTTAAGAGATGATCATGGAGGAAGCTAAACAGTAGATTTTGTGCATGTGTTTTATAAAGGTAATTCTTTATGGCAGATTATTGTGATAGTATTTATGAATTATTCCTATAACTATAATTGAAAATATTAAAGATGAAAAATAATGTAAATTCTATGGCTTATTGAACTAGAGTAAATCATATATTTTGGCCAATATTAACCCAGTTTTTTTGACATATATCAGCAAGGGAGCTGACAGGTAGCATTTTGTCCATTTATTGATGCCACGAGGCAGTTATTATGTCGATATGGAACAAAATTTTGAAAAGACTGAATGGAAACTATGAACAAAGAAGGTGACTACAAGAGACTCTGAGTCTTTATTCTTTTTTCCATAATATGGCAGAATAGATTACTGTATTTCCTTAATTTGATGGAGACATTGCAAAACAGATTCTTATCAAAAAGAAGAAGAAAGCCAACACTGAGGGAAATAGAGGTGAAATAGACAAAACGCATTCAGACCAGATAAAAAAGCTCTAGCAATAGTCCAGCTGTGTGACGGTGAAGACGTGAGCTACAATGGGAATGGAGAGGAGGTTAGTTTTGGAAGGTGGCAAGGTAGTGGATATTGTTCTGAAAAGTTCTGCATCAGAAACTAAGAGTAAAGTGGCATATAATTTGTTATTTTATTTCCCCAATGTATCTAAAAGACACCTAAAACATTTATTGAGATCCTTCCAACATTTGGTTAGAAATAGTAAAAGGGCTATAACAATGTACAAAAATGAAACATAATAAGTGAGATTAATGTTACATGAAGAATAGAATAACAATAAAATGTACATTCAACACGCCTAGTTAGAACTCTAACAAAAGCTTTACCTGTTTTCTTATTCTAGGATTCGAATACCAGGTATCAGTATTTGTATATAAAAATACAGAGAGGGATCTTTAACTCCAAATTTTGTAAAATAATACAGATGTATTTGCCGTGATTGAGCTAATACTCCAAAATTAAAGCTGTATGCAGTTCTCATAATTACATGTAGTATAATTGAAAGGATAGTTCGTAATTAGGAGAGTTCCTTCTATCTCTTACTTACCAAAGAAATGGTGAGAAGTCCATCGAAGAGGCTAAGAGTCTAGATCTATTCTCTGTGTCCCTTGTTTCTTCTTGTTTCATGTTCTGGTTTTTCCTGGAATGTCTGAGTCTTGCTTTGGATCCTTAGTTACTAAACTGAAATCTTTGCTTGTGCACTTTTTTCCAAACACCATCCTTGAATACTATCACTGTGCTTCCCTTCAATTAGTTCAACAAAATTCAGGTTGCAAATTGAATGTCTGTCCTGCTTGTCCCCCTCCCCTTTGATTCATCACTATGTAGTGACGAATGGTTGCAGCTGTGTTCATGGTTATGCAGGTTAAACCCCTTTTCTTGGGAAGTACTACATTCTTCTGCAGAGAATAGGGAGCACATACAAATTCCCCTTGATATGGAAACCTGGTATTTCTTGTGCAGCACTTAAATATATGTCTCACAACAATTAAGCTATACCTTAGATTATAATACCCTGGTTAATTTCTAAAAGCCCGGTAGTATGTTGTTTGCATGACAATTATGTGGAAAAAAATACACATACACATTTAGGAAAGAAGTGTTAAAGATCTTTAGTTAAAATAATACATCTATGAATTATATTTTTCCTCATGGCTTTTCTAGGCTTCTATATTTCCTGTAAGTAGAGTTGCTTTTATTATAAAAATACAATTAAATGTGTGTCCAATGCTGCATATGAAGAGAAAGGGGCATTCTATTGAGAAGAGTAATGATGTCTTGAGCCTCTAAAACCCAAATTGTACCTTGAAAATGGGACATACCAGAGGAATAGACAGAAGTAGAGTCAGTGATGTCAAAATAAGCAACAAAAAAATGGACAAAATATACTTATTCATGAGATAATCTTTATTTATTTATGTGGCCCCCGCTTAGATTTCTTCAGGTATTATACCTTCCATCTGATTAAAATTTGTAAACAAGTGCATTCTAACCAGGGATGCTGTATATAATTGTATGTTTTCCTTGGACTATGTATGTGACCAAACAGTAGCAAATGAAAATGTTTCCTTTAAAATATCACTATGTCCTTATTCTGTGGTGAATCTATGGAATAATGTTCCTTTCTGTTTCTTTCTTTTGGTGTTGAAAAAGAAACCAAGTGTTCTTCTTTAAATAAAGAAGAGAATATTTGCCTTCTGTACTCCATATGGAACATGGTATGTAGGTAGGATTACCTCTGAGGTCTAAAGACGTACTAGGTATAATCATTTTAAAGACGTGATGATCAGATATCTGTTTTGCTGGACACAGAAAATACAAATGACTAAATCGGTGTTGTTTAATCACAGCTCTCAGGAGAACCACCTGACAAAAATGATGAGACAGAAGTTTTCCTATCAGTGTCTCCATATTGTTTATAGTATCTATACCAATCTAGGAATTTGACTTAGGATTTTACTTGAAAAAAGAATTCCTCTACTCATTTTCATCTTCCTGCCTTTCCTCATACCTTTCCCACTCCCTAAGAATTATCTTCTTTCCCCTTCTCTTCATTCTTGAAAGTACCCCTCATTATCCTACTTTCTCAATGAAGACTTCAACCATCACCATGCACTCCGATCTCCAGCTCACTGACAAATATCTGAGTTTATGGTCAGTTCCAACAAAATGCTTCTGGTTGTTTACTGTGTGTGAATTTTCCTTTCACTTGAGGGTATCACAAATGTCTTTTAAGTTCTAACTTACAGATTTTCCATATAGTAGTTAACTGCATATTATATCTAACTCAACGTCTAACTGCCTAGGATGTGTATAATGCTAATGCGACTTTGTGCCAGCCTGCTGTCTTTTCTCTGCCCCCAGGTTCTCAGAACATAGAAAAGTGTGAGGCACACTCACATTTAATATATTGTTAGGTTGTTTGTTTTGAGGCAATGTCATCCTTGTTAGTATAAGGCATTATATTCCTGAATAGCAGAATACTCCTCCATTCATGAAGTTTGGTCTTATACATTTTCTGTATTATTGCACAACAAATAAAAGACTTCGGATTTCCTTATATAAGTATATTGACAGATGACTAACCCATGTTTCCTATGTTTTATAACTATGATTAATAACTGTAATTTTTTTAAAGGTCCTCCTGGACCCCCAGGTGAAAAAGGAGATCGAGGTCCCACTGGAGAAAGTGGCCCACGAGGATTTCCAGGTCCAGTAGGTATGGTAATTATAGCTAATCATATACTGTGAAGATAGATGATATACATCCAGGTACATGTATGGGGAGGATTGCTATTTTATTTATATCCTGCAGAGGGTGTGTATGTGTGTGTGTGCGTGTGTCTGTGTGTGTAAATGTTGAAATGTTGGCGGGGGGTAGTAACTGTTCTAGTAGCCTAATCATATAATGTACTAAATGATAACCATTACTCATGATTTTTGAAGAAAATAAATGTTTCAACCAGAGTAACCAAATGGAATTGTTCATAAGTCTAGAGAGTGACATGTATATAATAGATAGCAAACAGTATAAGGCAGACCTAACCTTAGATCATATGTGAAGGGGAGTACAAAAATTATCTTTGCATCGAATAGATCATCTTCACATTTGCAAGCTATCTCATTTTTAAGACATAAAAACTCATACTAGTAG
The DNA here is from genome assembly GCF_001698545.2 of Rhinopithecus bieti. Taxonomy (NCBI): domain Eukaryota; kingdom Metazoa; phylum Chordata; class Mammalia; order Primates; family Cercopithecidae; genus Rhinopithecus; species Rhinopithecus bieti. The sequence continues at coordinate 725,675 of NW_016804209.1, read as the reverse complement.
TGAGTTATGAATCACAAGCAAATTGGAGTATATTTCTTATGTAGTATTTGGAATATATCTGTTTAAACTAATGAAATCTGAATGTACATATTGCTAACATATGGATGACATTTACCTTTGCTGACAGTCACTCTGTGCTTTACTAAGAGCAAAAGTGTTTCAAATTGTTTTCCTCTAAGTTGTAATCTTGAAAGAAATATTTTAGAAAACGACAATAGAAGACACAGAAGAGAGAACATGAACTTTCTTTGCTTGAAAAAATAAAAAAGATAATAACATGATTGTCATATTAGCCTTGGCTAGAAATGAAATATCCTGCATGCTGTTTGATGATAGGAAGTATATTGCAAGGTCTAATTATAACTAGAATGGTTTGTGTTACCAAAAAATGTCTAAATACCACGTACTTCATCTTATTTTCTGTCTTTTGATTATATAAAAAGTTCTTCTTTCTGATCAATGTATTGACTAGCCCTGGTCACATCAGAAAAGTAATTTTTGACAATGAAAAGCATGAACTTGATACCTACCTAAGCAGATATATGTATATGTGTGTATATATATATAGTGTGTGTGTATGTGGCATATTATATGTGAAGATAGATGATACATCCAGGTACACACGTTTTATATTATGTATATAAAATAGCAATCCTCCCCATATATATAATATGCCAGGTCAGATGGTATTGGCATTGGTGTGCTTTTGAATGCCTTGCCAGGAAAGAACTTTTTTCAGGAAAGCCTTTCTACTTGACTAATGCTAAGCAGATACTAACAATATTGCATTAATGTCATAAGCAGGGGAAATAATCAGTATTAAATCTGCTGCCAGACTACTGTTGTCAAGGGTCTGTTAGCTCCTCCATACAAACTGCAATTGTCAGAGCTCTATAACTCAACCATAAAAGTTCAGTCTGGGCTACAGCTTGCCATACAATGGTTCATCTTGGGAAAATCTTCTGCAGCTGTTTCTGAACTATGAATATATGAAATAGAAGGATTTGTAAATTTCAGCTTGTGTCTTTGATTTTGTTTTTTTTTTTATTGTAAATTTACAATTTGTCATGGTTTAAATTTACAGGGTAAAAAGTGATGTCATAATTTGTTGCTTTTGGTACTGCTCATTTACACACACAGGCATTACCCAGTTCCTCATAAAAGACAGGTCGAGTTCCTGGGGGTAATCAAATGACTCTTTTAGGGTATCAGGTTACCATGTAGTTTGGTGCACTGCAAGAAAAGTATTCAAAATATCAGGCATCTTTCCTAATGAATTATTCCCTGATTACTTGCTACATTCTGTTCATTTATCCACCAGATTGTCTAAGTGCCTCATATCTGATACTGAAATCAGGAAGCAAAGAGTATATGATGGACAATCATAGTAATTCTACTTTCTAAATTGAACAGGTTTATTACGTCCCCATCTGTACATCCATTTGAGCCTACTAAACTCAGCTTGACCAAATCAAACTCATCTAGACTCACCATCATGATGCAAATATCTGCAAAACCTAAATGGCTGTCCTAGTAGCCTCAAATAACTAATACATTAAATATAGTAGAATTATTACTGATATACTATGGTGGATATTATGTTTACATATGCTTTATTCCCCAAATAAGAACAAATTTATTTTAGAGGACTATTTCCTTGAAAGCATGCTAGGGAGAATGGCCTATCACTTTTCACTCAAAAAATATGTGCTGAGCACTTTCTCCAGGCCTAGTGTTCTACAATACCCTGTAGCGTATGTGTAAACAGATACAGAATCTCTGAATTCACAGAGCTTCCAGGATGATAAGTAATAATACAAGTGAGGCAAATGTCATGATCAAGGATTTTTGATCTCATGTGCATTCCTTTTAAGGGGCCAATTTTAGAGTTGTTTTCCCATGACAACAATGTTTTGAAGGAGAAACAACTTTCTTTTCTAAAAGAATCTCTGTGTGGGCCATCTAAGGAGCTGTTTATGTCCATGTGATCAATAACAAGGTAGTTTGACCTGTAGGCATGGCAGGGGCTACCTACATGAGATGCCCTGGGAGAGAACTGAAGGCTCCTCTGACTGCAAACTTTTCATCGTCAGCCAATACTATTTACTTTCCTTACATAGTCTGAATTTTCCACCATAGGAATCGTGTCTCCGGAAGAGAAAATAAAGCTCATCTTAACCATGGATATTGGAAGAGAGGAACCATATTTTATTAATGTTTATATCCATATATATCTTTACCCTGGCCCACCCCTTCCCATAGGCTGTGGCCCAAGAAGGCCTCTCCCTCAGGCTTCAACACGGACAGGATCCCTAAATATACACCTGAGTAAGGAACGTTGCCTGGCTCCAGGCTGTCGCTCTACGCCTGAGTGTTGAGAGCGGGTTTCTTCTGGAGGTAACAAATGGTGCCAATGAATCAAACAGTGTCACTGCTAACTGTGTACGTATCATTAAATAAAACTAAGTTTAGAAGCCTTTACAACAGGCTGGTGAAAATGATGAGGATGAGGAGGAGGGGAGAGGAGAACAAGAAAAGCTAACATTTACAAAGTATTCGTTACCTGTCAGGCAATTTTCTAAGTGTTTTACATGTATGAGCTCTTTTAATTATCACATCAGCCTGATGATGCGGAAACAAATAATACACCCGTTTTACAGGTGCAATGCACAGGGAGGTTAAATGACTTGCTCGAGGTCAGTCAGCAACTGGTAAGTGCCAAAGCTGGTATTTGAACCCCAATAGGCATGAGTGCAGAGTCCATGCCCTTAACCAGTCTGCTACATTGCAGAAAGGAGCCAGAACAGAGCAGGACACCTAGGATGTGTGAATAATTATCAGACCAGCTTTACGTAAGTGATTTGATCACTGGGATCTTATGGAACTATCTCTGTAAAATGATGGATTCTGATTGGATGATGTCTAATGTCTCTTGGAACATCCCATGGCTGAGATTCCGTGTAATTGTACTTATATTGTCCATGAGTTAGAAGTAGGTGCCAGGCCCTTCCCATTGCCACAGATTATTGTAGAAAATTAGTTAATTGCCTCCTGAAAGCCTCAGGGAATCTGATCTTATGCAATAAAGCTCAACAACGGTGCTTATATTTTGGGGACAACATTTTCAAACATCATTAAACAAACAAGTCACATAACTCCATAGGCCATATAGAGTCTGCTTAACCATCTCCCAGAACAGAGCTCTATGACTGCCTGATTTCTATGCAAGTATCTCATATGCTTCATTTACATATTTATTTGCTCTCCCATTGAAAATGTACTTGATTTGTAGTTGGACAACCTTGATTTTTAGTTGAACAGCTATGTTCTGAGCATCACTGTAAGGTACTTGAGAAGTCAGCATTGGAGGGGCTTCTCTGATGCTCCTGTCTACAGCAGGCACCATGGCATTCTCTGTTCCATTACCCAGTTTTTCTAAAATTATAACCCCCAAATTACCGTCTGTCTTTGCTATCTTTCTCACTATCTGTCTCGCATTGTTTCTCCACTCTGGAAGATCTATTTTTAACTCCAGGAATGTACTGAGACTGGTACAATATATATTTCTTGAATTAATGAAGGAAATAGTAAAAGTGGAGGTTACTTGTGAATGGCACTCTACAAAGAGTAGGGAAATGTTTTCACTTTTTTTAAATTGGCAGAATTTACTGTCAGTGTTTTTATTTGTAAATTTGAATGACAGGTCTCAGTAACCACAAGTGCAGAAGTCTCACCACCTTGCTTACATAGTGATGGAAGGTATAAATATTAATCAGCGTGTACTGAGAACAGATGTTAGGTCTTTGTTAGGCTGTGTACTATGAAGTCCAGCCAATATATACTACTTCGTAATTAAATTGAGTTGAAATGTCCTGACTTTACTAATATTTCTATACATAGTTTATCACTTTATTGCTTTGGGAGCAATCGTTCTAAACATAGTTTATCACTTTATTGCTTTGAAAGTTTGCTTAATTTCTGTTGGAATCAAAGGTTTATACTGGATTAATCAGTATTTCTTACTATTAAGAATAATATACTTCTTAAACTGAGCGCTTCTTAGAGGGAAGTTAGCCCAGTTTTAGGTGTCTTTATTAATAAACCTCAAGAAAAGATTTTTAAAATGTATTTAATATATATATATATAAGCGCTGTCTTCTAGAACTTATGAACTAAAAGTAATATTCCAAAATGCTGGTATTGGGCAAAGATGTGTAATCAATTTCTTACAATGTGCCTCCCCAAGGAATCAAGTGAAACTGGGTGAATGAGATCTCTCCGAATTGATAATGACACAAAATAAGATGCCGAAACTGTTACAATAGTATATCAAGAACCACTGAACTCTAGGATAAAATATTTTATTTCACAGGAATATAACATTTTCTTTTGTATGCAGTTGTTATGATCACCATAGTAATATTGGGTAAAAAAATAGCCATTTTCAGTTTTAATTTAAGCATATAAAACCCTAGATTTGTTTCAGTATATAGTATATACTCGTAAGTAAATCTGTGTATCGTGTGTGTGTGTGTGTGTTTATGTTTATTTACACTGGGATTACAATGAAATATGTAAGAAGAGGTCCATGATAGATAAAGTAATATATTTCAGAGCCAAGACACCAATTTATTTTATAAACACTCATTGATACTTTACATTGCTTGAGTTATATTTTTTTCTAAGGCGAATCTTAAGAATTCAATTTTCAGCTTATACATTTTAAAGTTGTCATTTCAGCTATAGCGAAATTCTGCCATTTGATGATTACTGGCTGACTACATAAGTCTTCTGGTTAAAACTCCAAGATCTGTTTTTTCTAATGTGCTTTTATTTCTACTAACAATATGTTATTTTTTGAATAGCTGCAATGTGCTGAATGTACTAAGGTTTATATTTATTGCTTATATTATCTTTCAATGTCAAACATTACATTTTAGGAAAGATACTATTCCTTCATTTGGAGTTTCTCTAACTTCATATTCACTTATAAAACTAGATGTTTTCATTATGCTCTCAAGTCTGTATGAAAATGAATTATTACCTCCTTTTTTTCTTCATTAATAATGTAGGTCCTCCAGGTCTTAAAGGTGATCGGGGAGCAATTGGCTTTCCTGGAAGTCGAGGACTCCCAGGATATGCTGGAAGGCCAGGTATTACGATAATGTGTATTTTCTTTATGGAATACGTAGAAGAAACACCAAATAATTTATATATATACATAATGTTATATATGTAGTATATATATTTTTAAATTCTTGGATGATAGAAAGTGGTCATTGTGTGAATACTAGTATTCACATGCAGTTATTTTGTGGTCTAAAAATGATTTCTGAAATCACATTTTTGAAACTGACTTTTGTTCACCTGAGGAAAGTTTCTATATCCCAAAGGAAAATCATTTAAAAAACCACACAAGATTTATAAACTCTTCACAATAATAAATCATCACGAACAATGATATCCATCTTTGAACAAAGACAGTTGAAAGACTGGCAAAGAAAAAAAAAAGAAGCAAAGTATCAATACCCATTTAACTACAACTTGCCAGACTTTGTGAAGTTACAGTTAGCAAAATACAGAGAAGTCTGAAATCCTATCCTCTGCAAAATAAATTGTCTGCTCTTATCTACTAGTGCTTAATCATCAGGGTTGTTCAGCATTTTGAAATGTACACACATGATGATATTATTTCCATCAGCTCTGCCAGTAGCCTAAGCTTGAATTGCAAACTTTGAACAGCAATTTTAGAAAGAGCTAGGCTTACTGTCTCCTAATTTCAAAGTGAAGAATCATCAAGAGAATAGAGTCGGACCAAGTGCAGAGGTGAGCACCTGTAGCCCCAGCTATTTGAGACGCTGAGGCGGGAGGATTGCTTAGCTCAGGAGTTTGAGACGAGCCTGAGCCACATAGTGAGGCCCTGTGTCTAAAAAATAAGAAAAAGAAATAAAAGGAATAGGGTCCCTATCATTGAGGTATTTTAAAATACATTTTATTTTTAGAACAGTTTTACATTTATAGAAAAACTACACAGAAAGCATAGTGAGTTCCCATAAACCACCCATGGTTTCCTCTATTATGAACATCTTGCATTAGTGTGGTACATATGTAACCATTAATAAAGCAACATTGATGTATCATTATTAACCAAAATCTATAATGTACATTAGTGGCCACTCTTTGTGTTGTACATTTAACATGTTTCAGCAGAGGTATAATGTCATGTATCCATCATTACAGTATTAGACAGAAGAGTTTCGCTGCCCGAAAGGTCCTCTGTGCTCCACCAACTCTGTTCCTCCCCACCACCATCTCTTGGCAGCCACTCATCTTTTGACTGACTCCGCAGTTTTGCCTTTTCCAGAATGTCATGTAGTTGGAATCATACAGTATGTAGCCTTGTCAGATGGACTTCTTTCACTTAGCAATATGAATGTAAGGTTTCTCTATATCTTTTCATGGTCTGATTGCTCATTTCTTTTTTTTTTAAGACGGAGTCTTGCTCTGTCGCCCAGGCTGAAGTGCAGTGGCATCATCTCAGCTCACTGCAAGCTCCGCCTCCTGGGTTCCCGCCATTCTCCTGCCTCAGCCTCCCAAGTAGCTGGGACTACAGGCGCCCGCTACCATGCCCGGCTAATTTTTTGTATATTTAGTAGAGACGGGGTTTCACCCTATTAGCCAGGACGGTCTCAATCTCCTGACCTCGTGATCCTCCCGCCTCGGCCTCCCAAAGTGCTGGGATTACAGGCATGAGCCACTGTGCCTGGTCGCTCATTTCTTTGTATTACTCAATACTATTCCATTTGATGGATTTACCACAATTTGTTTATCCATTCATCTATTAAAGGACATTTTGGTTGCTTCGAAGTTTTAGGCTGGGCGTGGTGACTCACACCTGTAATCCTAGAACTTTTGGAGGCCAAGGCAGGCATATTACTGAGGTGGGTGGATTGCTTGAGATCAGCAGTTTGAGACCAGCCTGGCCAACATGGTGAAACCCTGTCTCTACCAAAAAATACAAAAATTAGCCAGGCATGGTGGTACATGCCTGTAATCCTAGCTATTCAGGAGGCTGAGGTGTGAGGATCACTTAAACCTGGGAGGCAGAGGTTTCAGTGAGCCAAGATCATGCCACTGTATTCCAGTCTGAGTGACAGAGTGAGACCCTGACTCAAAAAAAAAAAAAAAAAAAAAAAAAAAAGTTTTAGATGTTATGCATAAAGCAGCTATAAACATTAATGTGCTGGGTTTTGTGTGGACACAAGTTTACCTAGGAGTGTGATTGCTGGATCAAATGGTAAACATATGTTTAGCTTTGGAGAGGATTATTTCATTCATTCACCCAGTCCAAACAACTTGATGAGGGGTCACTGTGTGCTGGAGATAAATACAGCACAGCTGCTGTTCTTAAGGAGCTGGAGACAGAAAAAAATGCATAAGCAATTAGCTATAATGCCATGCGGTGAGTAAACAACCTTGGTGAGGTTGGCCAAATGCTGTATGGAAGTAGAGAGTATGGAGTGAATAATTCCATACCGTAAGAAAATGTGTTACATAGAAAATAGTGTTTGTTAGTGCCAGACTCAAAGAGGCCTAGAATTTCTTTAGGTTTGTCTTTCTCAAACTATAGGAGGCATTGGAATCACCACGAGGATATGTTAAAACAGCTTACAGGACTCCACCCCAGAGTTTCTGATGTGGTAGGTCTGGGATTGGGCTTGCATCCTCACCAATTTCCAGGTGAAGGTGATGCTATTGGTCCAGGGACTATGTTTTGAAAACTATTATGTTTAGGTGGAAAAAAACAGCGGAGAAAAAGTAATCAAGCACAAAGGAAGACAAGGGCAGAGGTAATAAGTCCCTTGACAAAACATATCCTTAGGACATCACTTCTTATTAAAAGACACCAATCTGGTAGAGATGTGAGCAGCAGTGCTGGGTGCTGCTCTAGTTGTGCTGCAGACTAAAAGAAGGAACAGTACAGTCTCTCCTCTACAAGAGTCTGAAGAAGGTGGTAACATTAGAAATAAGTCCAATAATTGTCAAAAATGAAATATGTAAAAACAGGTCCATGGTAGATAAAGTAATATATTTCAGAGCTAAGACACCCATTTATGTTATAAACAGTCTTTGATACTTCGCATTGCTTGAGCGGTAGTTTTTCAACAGCCTGGACTATGTGAATGACATCAAAACGTCATGAGATTCTGAAACAAAAGTTCACAAAGAACATCTTCCATCTATTTTCTTCTATTCTCCCTCCCACACTCCTTTTCTTCCCACCTTGCCCTTTCCTTCTACATGGACTAAGTACACACTGCTCATAAGGATACAGTGCTAGAAACAGGGAAATGGAAAGTAAATAAAACAGTCTACAACGGAAAAGATACACAAACCTGAGAAGAGAAAGAGAAGACTTCATACTTTCTCCATGCATAGCAGATCTATAGACTACTGCATTTATAAGACCTGACATATTTACTTCAGAAAGTTTGGAGGATTTAATTGAAGTGAAACCTTGCATATCTTCAAAATCCGTAGAAGGCTCTGTTCTGCCTTGTTCAACAAAGTAGAACTTTCAGCATGCAAATAATGTGTTTCTGTCCATTTTGCCTCTTGAAGTTCATTCAAAGCCTGATTGTGTCCCTCAGGGTAAGTTATGGTCATTTTCAGGATTATCTAAAATATTAGACCATACACAGTTCATTTATTAACTCAACACATTTACTAAACAGTTTCTCTGTGTGATTCATGGAGCAATCTACAGATGGTTGAACACAGTCTGAAATTTTGAGGAGAGGCCAGAGATTAAAAGACAAGTTTAGCTATGATCATATAAATATTCTTCAGAACCCCTGATTTTAATAACATTTTATGGGTAGAGAGTGGGAAGGTACAAAGAGAAGAGGCTTAGCATAAAGCTTTAAGTAGTTCCAGAAGTACAGGCTGAGATGAACACAGTAGCAAATGGAAGAGAAGTAGCCCAACTGAAGAAGAAAACCCAGAGAATAGAGCATGAAAAAAGACAAAGACAGAGTTTCAAAGGTGGTCAAGTAGGGTGAAGTCTACAAAAAGCTCTTTGCTGCTTCGGGGATGTTGCCATTGTTCAGAGCAGATTCCGTGGGGTGGGGTGATAACCAGATTAGGGTATGTGGAGGAGGGAATGGTGGATAAGGGTTGGAGATGGGGTACAGCCAACTCTTGAGCTGCCTTGCTATGCAGAGGAGGAGGAAGAGATGCACTTTTAGTTCGTTTTGTTTGTTTCATTGTTTTTTTCTTTGAAGGAGGGATCTGAGTACCATTTAAATGCTTATGGAAAGATAAAATAGAGGAGGAGTGGCTGAAGACAGAGGAAAGCAAAGCAAAAAGATAGTGTAGGGTTAATGAGAGGGTATAAGGTGAGGAATTCAGGGACCAGGAAGATGCACTAGGCTTAGGAGACAGGATGATCACATTTAAAAATAGCTTAAAAAAACGGGAGGTGGAGAGGCAGGCTACAGCTGCAGAAAATTTGGTTACTATAATTAAGGCATATATGCAAAAACATCTAACCTAGTATCTGGCTCATAGAAGAGACACTTAAAAATGCTTGACATCATGATGATGTTATTGAAGACACCTCCTCTTAGATTCTTTCAAGTTAGACTGTCCTCTTACATATGACCTGGTTCTTATTTTTAAATGGCTTTTAGAAATATAAGTTACCTTTTTTAAAAGAGTGATACATAGGTCAGGAGATAGTTAACTCTAGGTTTGGACCAAGCCCTTGCATTCATTTTTTACCAAAGGTATCATTCTGAGGGGCCAATTCATTCCTCTCCTTTAGAAAGGATATTTTTGATATTTTCAAGTGTGAAAAAAAATTTCCAAGTATCATCGGTAAGGAAATCTCTGAATCATGTTAAAATGATACAAAACATTTGTTAATTTATAAGGAGATAAGGCATTTCATTTTACCATCTTTTTTTTTTAGGGAATCTTTTTTTTTTTTTTTTTTTTTT
>NW_016804209.1:687147-715325 GCF_001698545.2 Rhinopithecus bieti | reverse complement strand
AGGATGGTCTCGAACTCCTGACCTCGTGATCCGCCCGTCTCGGCCTCCCAAAGTGCTGGGATTACAGGCTTGAGCCACCGCGCCCGGCCTCATTTTACCATCTTTAAGAGGAAAAGTCACAGTGGTGTAAGAACAAAAGCAAAATAAAAACATGAAAGTAATTTTTTATTTATCACAGAATCTGAGAGCTACAAGGGCCTTTTGTGGGTCAGTGCTCTGGCTTAAGCATGTCTGTTCTGAAATATCTAAGACAAGTTGCTGTATGAAAATACTTCTAAGAACAATACGTAGTTTCTTTCTCTTTTCTCATTGTGAAGATAATGTTGAAATAATGAAATTAAGCTTGCTTATTATGTTCTCTTTTAGGAAAAGAATTAGAACTGATCAGTTACACTTTAACTCCTCCCTTCCCAAATTTTTAACAGTTTCTTAGACCTTCTTCCTCTTAGACAATCTGAAAATTTGGTACTATATTTTATTAAAGCATGCTCTCAAAAAATAGGAAAGGTTTTGGCTGCTTTGTGGTAACAACGATTTTTGCCAATTTAACAGTACCTGAAACAACTCAATTACAATTAAGAAATGAATGTAATGATATGAAGTATAATCACATTATGCAAAGCAATTAGGGAATTAGAAATTTGGTATTATGACCCTGATATAAAATGGCTGGCATTTCATTAGATCTTCAAAATACAATTTCAATTGGGAATAATTTTTACTCTTTAAGTGCCTCAAGTCTCGTGCTACTAATTATATACATTACATTATATATACGTATTTTTTTAAGTTGGTAAATTAGGATCCAGAAATCTTCTCTAAGAAATACATGATGACACATGTTCAAAATAAAGCACAGATGAAGACAATGTAAACTAGATAAATAAAAAAAAAAACATATAAACACTAAAATTATATATAATTGTACCATAAAAAATGAACTGAGATGACAAAGTTTTTCTCTTATTCCCTGAGAATAAAATCACAGAGAGAAGATTCCAGCTAAGCTTTAGGAGGTAAAGAATAGAAATAAGAAGAACTAGATCTTTTATGTGTATCTTTTATGGGCAAAGTGCATAATGAACAGGCAACTCTACAATGGAAAGCATTATTTTTTTATTTCCTAGAAGAATAAACTTTAGCTCAGAAAGATTTAAAGACTTGTCCCAAGTCACATACCCAGTAAGTGGCAGAGCAAAATAATTCAACAGAAGGGTTTCTAAATTATTACTATTATTGTCTCGAAGTCTATGATTGTTAAACTACATCCTCTGAGCTCTAGGATGAAAAGTTTGAAGGTTCTCGATTTTGCTGGAGGGAATCAAAAACATGTAAAAGATTTTGACTTAGAGACAGAGCACTCGGATCAGTTCTACATTTGTGTCAAGACAATAATTAGCAAGATCTGATTGTATCTTATGGTTGTTGGAAGAAAAATCACTAAGCAGGAACAGTGCCAATCTTATGAGATGAAATATCTTCTTGGTACTAAAGAAAGGTCTGCAGACCCATTTAAAAATCAACAGTGGGTAAAGTAGCAACCCCTTGGCAAAGACCAAGATCTAGCAATGTTTCTGCATCCATTTGAAGCCCTGACCCTCATACAAAATATTTGTACCACACCCCTGTATAAATGGATGAGATTTCTCCAAACCAAAGGTGATCATCCTAGAGATGAGAATGCTCCAAGGATCTTCCTACCTTCTCCATGACTAAGAATCTCAACACTCCCAGAAATTCCTTGGCAGCCCAGTTTTGGGGGATGGTACACTCTAAAGAAATGAAAGCCATAAATTGTAATGTGAATAGAAGAATGGGATGTGGGAGCTGATGGAAGGCACTGGACTTCCTGGGAGTGTGAGTAAGACCAGTCAAAGGAAGAGGAGAAAAGGACGATGAATAAGTACAAAACAAACTCCTTATTCTTCAGATTTGCTTGATTTAGGAAAATGGGGCATTTAGGGCCTTGTCAATAATTTGAAATATCACAATACTGAGTTCAGAATGGAGCTTCCTAAGTAATAACTATTATTATTATTAATGTCAATGCTATTATACATTTCAATATCTGTCAGTTCTTATACATTTATGTTTTAATTACCTTGTGATGATCTGTCTGCAGTTAAAGCAAATATTGTGAATTGCCCTGATTAAAAACAAATTTTTTTTTTGTTTTCTCAAGGAAATTCTGGACCAAAAGGCCAGAAAGGGGAAAAGGGGAGTGGAAACACACTAAGTAAGTACATAGTATTTTGTTTTCTGTGTGAATTCTTGTAATAAGTAAGTCTGTGATACTAGAGATCTGGGCTTGAGGCAAATGTTGAGAACTTCAGCACAGATCCATTGAGACTGTATGGAAGCCAAACATAATTTTCTACAAATAAGCATGCTAATTGGGGTAAAACAAATACATTCTATTATACAACTCTTTCAATCTCATTATCCGTTTGTCTTGTTTATCTGATGAACACTATTTTCTAAATATTCCACATAGAAAATTGTTCAATTTTCAAGTCAATTTCTATCCACTGAGGGAAAATCAAGCTTATGAGTAGAAACAATTACAACCTCCTTCGTTACTAAATGAACCCTTAAATATAAGATTTTGGACAGTTTTAAGAACCCTGAAAATTACCACTCTGAGGCTGGGGCTTTTGTTTTGTTTATTTTACTAAAAACTTGAAATGTGGTATTCCATGTTCTAAGCCTTTAAACCTGCAACAGAATAGATTTCACAAGAATATTTGTCAATCTAATGCTGACCTCATGTTACAATATAAACAATCTGCTAATTGGACCTTAAAAACTGAGTATTAGATGAGATGTCTTCTATCTGCCATGCTGTAAGTCAATTGTGTCTTGGCTCAATGTATACTGATATGATGAAAGGATTATGAAGGGGAATGTGGAACGCCCACTTAACTTCTCAGAATCAAAAGGCTTCCTGTTCTGTATTCCCAGTAGGAACTACATGTGATGGGTGTGTGTCTATGTGTTCATGGATAGCTGATAGAAACAGAGTGATCATATTTAATCATCAGGGGTCTGTTTTAGACAGATAATGGCAAATCCTTTTATGTACCAAAATCTAGCAGTTTTTGGTTGTAATCATTATCTAGAAATATACAGTACCCATTTCTCTGTCTTACAAAACCTGATTATTTTAACCTAGTACTGTGTAGGTATGCCATATTTAGGCAAAGTAGGGCATGCTCGTGATTACCAGCCATTAGAGTAGTCATTAGTGTAATTATGATGCTTTCAAAGTATAACAGAGATTTCTTCTGAGTACTTTAGTGTTACTTAATGAGCATTATTGTTATTATTATATTAAAACAAAGAAACATTAGTCTGTCTTTTCTCCATTGTATCCATTTGTTCTTTAAAGTGGTCACTTTTGCCTGCTGTATACTTTTTTGTTTGGTGTTTTTTGTTTGTTTGTTTGTTTGGAGATGGAGTCTCACTCTGTCACCAGGCTGGAGTGCAGTGGTGCTATCTTGGCTCACTGCAACCTCCACCTCCTGGGTTCAAATGATTCTTCTCCTGCCTCAGCCTCCTGAGTAGCTGGGACTACAGGTGTGCACCACCACGCGCAGCTAATTCTTGTATTTTTAGTAGAGATGGGGTTTCACCATGTTGGCCAGGCTAGTCTCGATCTCCTGACCCTGTGATCTGCCCACCTCGGCCTCCCGCAGTGCTGGGATTACAGGCATGAGCTACTGTGCCCAGCCCACCTGCTGTATATGTTTTACTCGACTTACTTCTTTCTTTCTCCTCTTTACTCCATTTGTTTTCAGCTAAGCTCCTCTTAAAAAGTTCTCCTTCTTATCCTTATGTTTATCTTTATCTCTGCCTTTATTTTATCTTTTGTTTTTCTTTATCTCCTTTTCCTGAGGCTTTCTCTGAGCTTCTTAACATTGACTCTAGTCAAGATTTGCAAATAAGAAGCCATTTTTTAAATTTTTAGTCTGCAAACAGCACCCCACTCTCTTCTATCACCTAAGGTTATCAAATGCTTTGAACATTCTCTTCAGATATGTTCAGAAATGTTTTCAGTTACAGATATTTTAATGGCTATTTTGGAGTTTATGTACATACTTTCTTTGAGGAAGCAGTAAGAGTGATGTTTGTACCAGGCCCTCCCTCCTCATATAGAGTATATAACAACTGCATAATGCTCAAAAAAGAATGATACACATAAACATCTAATGTGGTATATTCTGCTTTTTGCTGATGTTAATATGTCAGTCATCTGTCCATATCATTATATATGGCTCTACGTCTTTTCTCTCAATGGCTACACATTATTCTATTACTCAGCTATATCATAATGACCATAATATAGCCATTCACCGCTCTCGTCCTGAACACTAAATGATTTTTGTTTGCTTTGGTCAGACTTTAATAAACAATGCTATATTCAACACTCCAATATATAATATTGTGGGAATACTTTTTAATAGGGAATTTGCTAGAAGTAGAATCAATTGTTCAAAGGTTATGTACATTTTGCCATTTGATGAATTCTTGTAAATGGCTGCTAAAAGCTTGTACCAACTTATTCTGTATGAAAGTATCTGATTCCCCACATCTTTAGTTAATTCTGGTAGGTGAAAATGTATATTGAGTTTTTTAATATGCATTTTTTAAATTTTTTCAGGCTTTCTTTAAATATGATTAAAAATAATAATTAATTTCCTCTTTTATACATGTGTCAGGACCAGTACAACTCACTGATCACATGAGGGCGGGGCCCTTTTAAGATCAGGTGGGTTGGGCGGGACATCCTCTGCTACTATCTCATTAAAAGGCCCTTCACCTCTGGACAAGTCATCTGCACAACTGACTTCCAAGATCCTTTTGTGACTCCTCCAAATGACCTTGGTTCCCGTGTTGTACCTGACTTCCACATGGCCTCCTCTCCTGCTCCCTGGTGCTGTTTGGGTCTCTGCTCCCACGCTCATACCTCTACTTACTCCAGTTATGCCACCATCACTCCTCTCCCCTATCACCCCCAGCCTAGACACCTCTCATGCATGGACTGGAGGGCTGCTCTAACCAGTCCTCAGTTCTCTGTCACCCGTTCACCTTGAGTCTTGAACCCAATTTAGTTTATTGAGTTGTAGGAGAACTGCTGTGTTCTCACCCTAACTTGGAAGAGTGATGTTTCAGTCAAGCAAAATGATTCCTACCATACCATGTAACACTTATGTGAGGCTCTGTCCTAAATATCTCAATTACCAATATGTAGTTTGGTAGTATTTCTCATCATGCTTTGCTCATGTGCAATGAGACTACAACTAGGGTGTGAATTTTAAGTGAATCCTATCTAAAACTCATACAATGATAGGAAGACTCCATTGGTTTTCATTTGATTTTACTGAGGACTCAGCTCAATCTTAAATGAATACTGGTCTTTTCCAACGCATTTTGATCCAAGTAAAGCCTGTGAGTCAAGGGCTTTTTTTTTTTTTTTTTTTTCTTTTTCTTTTTTTAAGAGATAGAGTCTCACTGTTGCACAGTCTGGAGTACACCCATTCACCTAGAGTCTAGAACCCAATTTAATTTATTGGGTTCTAGGAGAACTGTCAGGGGTACTGATAATATGCAAGTTCTTTCTATTCAAACATTATTCTCAACCAGAGATAGGGATGTCAGAAGAAAATCCATTCATTCACTCATTGATTCATTAATTCAGATGTCCATTGTGTACCTCCATGAGCTGGACATAACAGCTAATAAGAGAGATACTGTCTCCAGTTTTACAGAGCTAACTGTCCCTGAGAGATGTAGACAAATGAACAAGCAATTATAATACATCCAAGCTCTACTGGGGGAAGAATAGGGCTGGATAGGTATGCAGAGGAGATAAAAAGTTTTTAATTCCTTAGAATATTTTTTAAAAATTGATTCTGAGTTTACCTTCTCATCTTCTTATTTTCCAAATTACAGTGTGTGTGTGTATATATACATATAAATAAAACTTTTCTTATATTACTTGGTCATTTCAAACAAAAACATTTTGATCATGAAAAGAATACCAATATTCTTTTGTTGTAAAAAGCTCTTATGGGATTCCATGTTATATTTTTGGTTTCTCTCTACTGATCAACAGACCACATTTTCACAGCTCTTCTTTCCTTTAAGGCCCAAGATTCATACAATTAAGATGCTAGTAGAACTCTAGATAGTATGCCTATGTGTATCTCAGCATTTTGATTTCCACCTTTGTGTAATGAACATGTTAACACCTACCTCACAGGGTTGTTGTGAGGATCAAGTAAGATACTGTGTGTGTGAAGATGCTCTATGAAATCATAAAGTGCTTTAAAGATGTAAGGTATGCTTCGCAGTGATCTCTCTGAACTGGAATAGCTTTTCCTCATTGGTATAATGCAGACATTTTTAATTTGTAATCAGAATAGGAGTGAAACCAAAATGAAAATGCAAGAAGCTGAATAAATGTCATGGCAAAAAGAGAGATGCTGTAGAAAAAGAGAAGATTTTATATTAGATAGAGCAACGCAAGTGTGACCAGATCGCAAATCAATGAGTTTGTCTGAGTCGAGCAGAAGAGCATTAGTTATAAATAAGCGACTAAACAGAGTACACGCCAGAGGCCAGAAGCTGTCACCAGAGGTCAGAACAAAATGTCAGGCTAATAAAACAAGAGTCCGTGCTCTGAAGGACAAAGCATGGGCCCAAGACACTGCTGATGAGAAAATTCCGAGAAAGGTTGAAACAAGTTAGTTGTCAATGGTACTCTGGTTTTATGCCTACATGACATTAAAATCTCCAGAAGTAAAAGGGAGAGAAGAATTAGCCGCTTGTTCAGATACTCCCGAATATTAGCAGGCTAGCAGCATTGAATAACCAGTTTACACAAACATCTAGAGATAAGTTGTATCTCTTTTTCCTTGGTTTAATTTGGTGAGACCTCCTGTCCCATTCTGCACTAGAAGTCAGGTAGAGTGTGAGCAGCTTTCTTCAGCAGACCTTGGTCCACATCAGGCACAGGATGGCCTCAGTCCCAGAGATGCTGGGAGACAATTCCAGGGATTCAGTTAAAAAGTCATCTGGCATCCTAGACTAAAGATAGATTTTCAGTGTGAAAAGTAATCCAAACTTTTCAAATTAGGGAAGAAATGCTTCTCTTCTCTCTTTAGACAAAAAAAAAAAAAAATGGATCCTGAATGCCCTGTTCAAATTATTGGCACAAATGGCACAAATTTTATCAACTTTAAAAATGTATAATGAAGAGAAAAGAAGCCTGCAATAAGCTCTAATGCTAGTCATAGTGAATTGTCTGCTGTGTTCTCACCTTAACTTGGAAGAGTGATGTTTTAGTCAAGCAGAATGATTCCTACCATAAAACATAACACTTGTGTGAGGCTCTGTCCTAAGTATCTCAATTACCAGTATGTGGTTTGGTAGTATTTCTCATCATTCTTTGCTCATGTGCAATGAGACTACAACTAGGATGTGAATTTTGAGTATCCTACCTAAAACTCAAGCAATGATAGGACAAAATCCATTGGTTTTCATTTGATTTTACTGAGGACTCAGCTCAATCTTAAATGAACACTAGTCTTTTACAAAGCATTTTGATCAAAGTAAAGCCTGTGAGGCAAGGGCTTTTTTTTTTTTTTTTTTCCTTTATCTTTTTTTAAGAGATAGAGTCTTGCTCTGTTGCACAGGCTGGACTACAGTGGCACCTCCATAGCTCACTGCAGCTTTGAGCTCCTGGGCTTAAATGATCCTCCCACCTCTGCCTCCTGAGTAACTAGGACTTCAGGCACACACCACTATGCTTGGCTATTTAAAAAAGAAAAAAAAAGAGATGGGATCTCACTGTATTGCCAAGGCTGATCTCAAACTATTGGCCTCAAGCGATCCTCCTGCCTCAACCTCCCAAAATCTTGGGATTATAGGTGTGAGCCACCACACCCAACCCAACAGGGTTTTTGGTGCATTATACATTAATCCTCAGAAGAGTGTTTGGGTGAAGGACTATTATCCCAATTTCTAGAATTATAAGCTGAGTCTTACTGCTAATTAGTGGAAGAACAGAAACTCAAAGCCAGGTCTTTACATCTCCAAAGTCATTATGACTCCATTCAGTATTCCCACACTAGTGTTATGTATTTTTATATATAAATGTCACAGATATGTCATGTGGAGAGTGTGCAAAGAGAAAGAGAGAAAGAGATAGGTAGAGAGAGAGAAAGGCAGAAAAGGAAGAAATTTGTAATGAGCGGTTTGGTTTTCTAGAAAGGGCCTAGTCATTTGAAGAGCTAAAGAGATAAAAATTCTTACAGCAGATCAAATTCCAAATAAGTATTCTCAATTATTCTTTGTTTATGTTTCCACCTTTATAACTACTCCAGCTATTGCCTCTAGTCTCCCTCCTAAGGATATTACTCAGAAACATAGTCTTCCCGGAAAGCTCACAAAGCTTCCATTATCACTAATGAGAGCTACTTATGTGCGCCTGGGGAAGAGCTACCTGTTAATATTCTATCTTTATTTTGGTAACAGGCTCAGCCTTAACATTTTTCACTATTATTTGGCCTCTACAATGTCTCTCTTTTCTATTGTGTGTTTTTTTTAACTCCATAATGTACTTTCTTAGTAGCACTAGTTATGAGTTAGCAGAACTGAGTGTACCTGAGTAGGGATGGTTCCAGGTTTCTTAGGTAAATGCTGCTCATCCTTGACAGTTACATGGTGTTTCTGTGGATTCACAAATGAGCATTGGCTCACACCTGTAATCCCAGTGCTTTGGGAGGCCAAGGTGGGCGGATCACAAGGTCAAGAGATTGAGACCATCCTGGCCAACATGGTGAAACCCTGTCTCTGCTAAAAATACAAAAATTAGCTGGGTGTGGTGGTGCATGCCTGTAGTCCCAAATACTTGGGAGGCTGAGGCAGGAGAATTGTTTGAACCTGGGAGGCAGAGGTTGTGGGGACCCGAGATCATGCCACTGTGCTCCAGCCTGGAGACAGAGCAAGACTCCTTCTCAAAAGAAAAAAAAAAAAAAAATGCAGCATTCCATTAACAATAGATGTGTTCCTTAATAGAGTGTATAGCTAATACAGGTATACTGTGGACATATTGTAGGTTTAGTTCCAGACCATGGCAAAAAAAAAAAGAAAAAAAAAGCAGTTATCACAATGAAACATGCCAGACAATTTTTTTGGTTTCCCAGTGCATACAGTAGTTATATTTACAGTACACTGGAGTCTATTAAGAGTGGCATAGCATTATGTCTTTAAAATAATGTACATTCTTTAATTTTAAAATACTTTGTTGCTAAAAAATGCTAACAATCATTTGAACCTTCCAGAAGTCGTAATCTTTTCCTGGTACAGGCTCTTGCCTCAATGTTGATGGCTGCTGACTGATCAGCGTGACGGTGGCTGAAGATTGGGGTGACTGTGGCAATTTCTTAAGATAACAATGAAATATGCCACATTGATTGAGCCTTCTGTTCATGAGAGATGTCTCTGCTGCATGCAATGGATGCTATTTGATAGCATTTACCCACTTTAGAACTTCTTTCAAAATTAAAATCAGTCCTCTCATACTCTGCTGCTGCTTTAGCAACTAAATTTATATCATATTCTAAATCCTTTGTTGTCATCTCAACAGTGTTCACAGCATCTTCCCCTCAGGAGTAGGTTTTATCTCAAGAAACCACTTTCTTTGCTCATCCATAAGAAGCAACCCCTAATCGGTTCAAGTTTTATCGATTGCAGCAATTCAGCCACATCCTCAGGCTCCACTTCTAATTCTAGTTCTCTGCTTCTCTTATTATTTATACCACATTTGTAGGGACTTTCTCCATTAAAGTCTTGAACCCCTCACAGTCATTCATGAGGGTTGGAATCAACTTCTTCCAAATTCCAGTTAACCTCAATACTTTGACCTTCTCCCATGAATTATAAATTCTTTTAATGCCATGTAGGATTGTGAAACCTTTCCAAAAAGTTTTCAATTCACTTTGCTCAGACACATCAGAGGAATCACTCTGTATGGCAGTTATAGCCTTACAAGATGTATTTCTTAAATAATAAGACTTGAAAGTAAAAATTAATCCTTGATCCATGGTCTGTACAATGGATACTGTGTTAGCAGGCATGAAAACAACACCAGTCTTTTAGTCCATCTCCATCAGAGCTCTTGGATGAGCAGGTGCACTGTCAATAAGCAGCAATATTTTAAAATGATTTTTTTTTTTTTTTTTCTGAGCAATAAGTCTCAACAGTGAGGTTAAAATATTCATGCTGTCAACAGACATGCTGTCACCCAGGCCTCATTGTCCTATTTCTAGAGCACAGGGAGAGGATATTTAGCTTACCTCTTAAGGGCCCTAAACTTTTCAGAGTAGTAAATGAGCATTTCCTTCAACTTAAAGTCACCAGCTGCCTTAGCTCCTAACAAGGGAATTAGCCTATACTTTAAAGCTTTGAAGTCAAGCATGAACTTCTCCTCTCTAAGTATGAAAGTTATTGATGGCATCTTTTTCAACACAAGCTGTTTCATCTACATTGAAAATCTGTTGTTTAGTGTAGTCACCTTCACCAATTTTCCTAACTAGATCTTCTGGACAATTTTCTGAAGCTTCTATATCCACATTTGCTAATTCACTTTGTACTTTTATGTTACGGAGATGACTTCTTTCCTTAAACCTTATGAATCAACCTTTGCTAGCTTCTAACGTTTCTCCTGAAGTTTCATTACCTTTCTCAGCCTCCACAGAGTTGAAGAGAGGTAGAGCCTTGCTCTGGACTTAGATTTGTCTTAAGTGAATATCATGGTTGTTTTGATCATATATGAAGGCCACTAACTAACTAAAACTTTATATCGGCAATAAGGTGGTTTGTTTTCTTATTATTTTTGTGTTCACTGGAGTGGCACTTTTATTTGCTTTCAAGAACTTTTTCTCACATTTACAACTTAGATATCTTTCATCCTTTCAGCCTGTCTTGACTTTCAACATGCCTTTCTTGCTAAGCTTAATCATATATAGCTTTTGGTTTAAATGAGCGATATGCAACTCTTCCTTTCACTGGAACATTTAGAGGCCATTGTTAGGTTACTGTTTTTCTACTTTCAATATTGTTGTGTCTCAGGGAATAGGGATGCCTGAGGAGAGAAAGAGAGACAGAAGGGGGAACAGCCAGTTGGTGGAGCAGTCAGAATACCCACAACATGTATCGACTAAGTTTGCCATCTTTTATGGACATGGTTTGTGGTTCCCCAAACTAATCACAATAGTAATCTCCAAGATCACTGATTGCCATAACAAATTCAAGGGGTCTTCAAAAGAATCATGGAAAATATGTACTATGAGAACACTATACTTGGATTTCAAAACTTTTGCACTAAAACAAGCTAGCTTATTATAACATGTCTGAATAGAATCTAATTTGATGCACAAAGAACAATGAGGTATCTGTTTAAAAAGAGCCCCTATCAGAGATACATAAATATTGCTAAAATGGAACCAAGAACACACATAAAATTTGTGATGAAACTTGTTTGGAAGAATGGTGAAATCATTGATACTTTATGAAAAGTTTATATGCACAGTGTCCCAAAGGAATCAGCAGTTTAGCAAAAAACAGAACTCAGTTTTACAAAGGGATAAGAACATGTTGAAGATGAAGCCTGCAGTAGCTGACTAGCCACATCAATTTATAAGGAAAAAAAAATTCATCTTGTTTGTGCCTTAATTGAAAAGAACTGAGACAGCAGAACAACAGTCAACACCTCAGACATCCTAACTCGTTTGGCTTGCACAACTGTGACTTAGAAATGTAGGTTGAGTAAAGTTTTTTCTAGATGGGTGCCAAAACTGTTGTGTCCAGATCAGCTGTAGACAAGAGCAGAGCTTTCAATGGAAATTTTAAATAAGTGGGGTCACGATCCTGAGGCATTTATTTGAAGAATTACAGGAGAAGGTAAAACATGGATTTACCAGTATAATCCTGAAGACAATGCATAATCAAAGCAATGGCTACCAAGAAGTGGAAGTGTTACAGTCAAAGCAAAAGCGGACCAGTCAAGAACAAAGGTTCTCACAACAGTTTTTGAGGATGCTCAAGTGATTTTTCTTGTTGACTTCCTGGAGGGCCAAAGAATGATAACCTAGGCTTACTATGAGAGTATTTTGAGAAAGTTTTCCAAAGTTTTAACAGCAAACTCACAGGAAAGCTGCTCCAGAGAGTCTCCATCATGGCAGTGTTCTTGCTCATTGCTCTCATCAAACTAGGACAATTTTTGGGAGAGTTTCAATGGAAAATCATTGGATATCTATCTTACAATCTTCATTTGGTTGCTTCTGACATCTTTTGCTTCCCACTCTCAAAATATTTTAAAGGACACTGATTTTCTTCTTTTAATAATGAGAAGATGAGAGCATTGATATAGTTAAATTCCTAAGATCCTCAGGTCTTTAGGGATGGACTAAATGGCTAGTATCATCACCTATAAAAGTGTCTTGAACTTGATGGAGCTTATGTTGAGAAATAAAGTTTATCTTTTGTGTTTTTTACTTTTAATTGCATTTTCTACAAACTTTGTTTTAATCTCCCCATATTTTACTAATAATGAAAAAGTTTGCAAATCAATAAATGTGATTCACCACATAGAACTAAAAACAAAAACTACATGATGATCTCAATAGATACAGCAAACGCTTCTGATAAAATTCAACACTTCTTCATGTTAGAAACTCTCAATACACTAGGTATTGAAGGAACATATCTCAAAATAATAAGAGCCATCTATGAAAAACCCACAGGCGACATCATATTAAATGGGCAAAAGCTGGAAACATTCCCCTTGAAAACCAACACAAGATAATGATGCCCTCTCCACTACTGCTGTGTAGCATGGTATTGGAAGTCCTGGCCAGAGCAGTCAGGCAAGATAAAGAAATATAGTGCATCTACTTTGGGAGGCTGCGGTGGGAAGATTATCTAGGGTGAGGAGTTCCAGACCAGCCTGGCCAAATGCCAAACCCCGTCTTTACTAAAAATACGAAAATTAGCCGGTGTAGTGGTGGGTGCCTGTAGTCCTAGCTACCTGAGAGGCTGAGGCAGGAGAATCACTTGAACCTGGGAGGCAGGGGTTCCAGTGAGTCAAGATCATGGCACTGCACTCCAGCCTGGGTGACAGAGTGAGACTCTATCAAAAACACAAACAAACAATAAAACCACAACAAGATAAAACAACAACAAAACACAATGAAAATAAAAGAAATACACGGCATCCAAATAGGAAGAGAAAAAGTCAGACTCTGCTTGCAGACAACATGATTCTATATCCCAATAGTCTTGACCCAAAAGCTCTTTCAGCTGATAAACAACTTCAACAAAGTTTCAGGATACAAAATCAGCGTACAAAAATCACTAGAATTTCTGTATACCAACAACAGTCAACCTGAGAGCCAAATCAGGAATGCAATCCCATTCACAATTGCCACAAAAAGAATAAAATTCCTAGGAATACAGCTAAAAAGGGAAGTGAAGGACTTTTCAAGGAGAACTACAAACCACTGCTCAAAGAAATCCTAGATGACACAAACAAATAGAAAAACATTCCATGTTCATGGATAGGAAGAATCAGTATCATCAAAATGGCCGCACCGCCCAAAGCAATGTATACCTTCAGTGCTGTTCCTCTTAAACGATCAATGACATTCTTCACATAATTAGAAAAAAAAAAACTATTTTAAACTGTATATGGAACCAAACAAGAGCCAAATAGCCAAGCCAATTTTAGGAAAAAGAACAAAGCTGGAGATGTCATGGTACCTGACTTCGAACTATACTACAAGGGTACAGAACAAAAATAGCATGGTACTAGTACAAAAACAGACACACACACTAATGGAACAGAATAGAGAACCCAGAAGTGTTGCCAACCACCTACAACCATCTGCTCTTTCACAAAGCCAATAAAAACAAGCAATAGGAAAAGGACTCCCTTTTTAATAAATGGTGCTGGGATCCCTGATTAGCCATATGCAGAAGATTGAAACTGAACTCGTTCCTTACACAATATACAAAATTCAACTCAAGATAGATTAAAGACTTTAAAGCCTAAAACTATACAAACTCTGGAAGATAACCTATGAAATACCGTTCTGAGCATAGGACCTGGTAAAGATTTCATGATGAAGATGCCAAAAGCAATTGCATCAAAAATAAAAATTGACAAATGGGTCCTAATTAGACAGCTTCTGTGCCACAAAAAAAAAAAAAAAAAAAAAAAAAAAAAAAAATAACAGAGTAAACAGATACATAGAATGGGAGGAAATATTTGTAAACTATGTATCAAAAAAATGTCAAATATCCAGAATCTATAAGGAACTTAACAAGTGAAAAATAAACACGATAAAAAATGGACAAAGGACAAGAACAGACAATTTTCAAAAGAAGACGTACACATGGCCAGCAAGCATATGCAAAAATTGTTCAACATTACTAATCATTAGAGAAATGCAAACCAAAAGCACAATGAGATACCATCTCATACCGGTCAGAATGGCTGTTTATTAAAAAGTCAAAAAATTACAGATGCTGTGCTGACAAGTTTGTGGAGAAAAGAGAATGCTTATTGTCTGCTCATGGAAATATAAATCAGTTCAGTCATTATGGAAAAGCACTTTGGTGATGTTTCAAATAACTTTAAACAGAATTACCGTTTGACCCAGCAATCCCATTACTGAGTATATACCCGAAGAATATAAATCGTTCTACCATAAAAACACATAACTCGCATATGTTCATCACAGCACTATTCACAAGAGCAAAGACATGGAATCAACCTAAACACCCATCATTCGTAGACTGGATAAAGAAAATGTGGTACATATACACCGTGGAATACCATGCAGCCATTCAAAAGAATGAGTCACGTTCTTTGAAGGACTATGGATGGAGCTGGAGGCCATTATCCTTTGCAAATGCACAGAGAAGCAGAAAACCAAATACTTCATGTTCTCACCTACAAGTGGGAACTAAACTTTAAGTGGATACGGACACAAAGAAGGGAACGACAGACAATGGGGTCTACTTGAGGGTGGAGGGTGGGAGGAGGGTGAGGACTGAAAAGCTATCAGCTGCTGTGCTTTTTACCTCGATGACAAAATAATCTATGTACACCAAATTGCCATGACACACAATTGACCTGTATAACCAACCTGCACAGGTATGTCTGAACCTAATATAAAAGTTTAAAAAAAAAATAATTTGTCACCATGTTAATATACTTAAGGGTAAAAAACAGTGATCATCTAGGTGAAGAAAAAAAAAAGCATTTGAAACAAAGGGAAAAGTTTGAAATACTGTGAGAATTTGCAAAATGTGACAGAGAGACACAAAGTGAGCACAGGCTGTTGGAAAAATGAGACTGACAGATTTGCAGGACACAGAATTGCGACAAACTTTCAATTTGTAAAACATGCAGTATCTGCGAAGAGCAATAAAGTGAAGACCGATAAAACCGGATATGCCTGTATGTTTTGTTGTTTGAAATAGAGATTTAAATCAATTATGGATCCAGCAGTTAGCACTTGTCCTGCTTAGTCCCTATCCCCACTAACTCTCACAGCCTCACTCTCACCAGACCAATTAGAAGGAAAAACATCAGCCCCGTTTTTCACAGCAGCAAAAGTGGAAATTCATACAATTATGTGCAGGAATGCAGATGAAGCAGAGACCCTACACACCACTTCCCTTTCCTCTATAACCTGGGTACCAGGTCGTTTTCCTGCCCTTTGAAGAAATAACTCCAGGATTCCTATTGTGTACTAGAAATTTAGCCTGATACTCACACAAGATTATTTATTTTGCTCAAATTAAAGCACTTTCCTTGCACAGGCTCACAGCCTATTATTTGCCCCCCTCAGCCTAGTGTCTCTGGAAATGTGCTGCCCTTAAAATGTAAATCTATTTTAGGGGGTGTTGGGGGATAGTCTCTTTCTGTTTCCCAGACTGGAGTGCAGTGGCATGATCTTGGCTCACTGCAATCTCCGCCTCCTGGGCTCAAGTGATCCTCCCGCCTCAGTCTCCCAAGTAGCTGGAACTACAGGCACGCGCCACCACACTCGGGTATTTTCTTTAAATTTTTGTAGGGGACAGGGTTTTGCTGTCTTTCCCAGGCTGGTCTCTAACTGCTAAACTCAAATGATCTGCCTGTCTTGACCTCCCAAAGTGCTGGGGTTAGAGACGTGAACCACGGCGCCCAACCTGAGGTGAATCTTAAGACCAAATTTCCTAGAAGGACTCGGTGGGCTTGCTTCACATGGAGTCTCCAAGAAATCCCGCCATTACGGCTTAGCCTACAGACTCGTAATCCTTTCCTGGATGCTGTAGTTATTTTCATGTTCTACTTCTTACTCACATCCTGCTTAATCCATGCCAAAGTAAAATATTTGACCCTCAGGTATTTTAGGGACCTACATAAAGGAATTCTAATCTGAATTATTTAGCAAAATGACCAATTTCCTAATGATGTTTTGTATAATTCTGTATTTTTATTTCCTAGAAAGCCCAAAAGACAAGTAAACCTCTTTGCATACAAATATTCAGTTTCTGCGTACAATATTTTCCCAAAAACTTCATGATTTACAACAAAATTTATTTGTCCCCATAAAATGATTATCTGTTCTATTATAAAACATCTTCCACCTCAAACTCTTTCCTGTTACATTCTCACTTAATTTTGTTATCCAGTATATTACCTGCCCCTAGAAATACTATTTCTGCATCAAAAGGATATGTATTTTATCAATCACAGAGCGTAAGCTAACGAACTATTATTATTATTGTTAATGTATTAAAACATCTAATAGGCCCTTTGTAAATACTTGTGTCATTTTTAAATAAAAATCTAAGCCTTTAAAGTAGGTGTTTTAGGGACAAAGTGATTTTCAGAAAAGGGATTTTCAATGTGTTCAAATCACAAAATAGCAAGTATGGCAGCTTAACTCCACCTATAAATTAAAGAAGAAGTGTGTATTTTTAAGTTTATATGCTCTGAAGTATGCTATTTCTCCTTTGCAAATAAAAATACATAATGTAAGTGAAAAAAGAAAACGTATTAGTCTGCTTGGGCTGTCAGAACAGAATACCGCAGATAACATAGCTTAAATTATAGACATTTATTTCCTCACAGTTCTGGACATTAAAAGCCCATGATCAAGCCTGGGGCAGGATTGGTTTCCCTGAGGCTTCTCTTTGGCTTGCAGATGGCCACCTCCTCATTGTGACTTCATGAGGCAGTTTCTGTGTGAGCCCTGAGCTCCTAGTGTCTTTATCTCTTCCTATAAGGCACCAGTCCTACCAAGTTAGGATTCTGCCCTTGTGACCTAATTTAACCTGAATTACCTCCATACAGCCTCTCTCTTTAACTACAGTCACGTTGGGGTTTAGGACTTCAACATACAAATACAACAAATACAACATACAAATATTGGAGTGACACGATAGGAAGGCATCAAGAACTGATCCTGTGTCTGTGGGCAGGATCTCTGCAGCACACGGCTGGAATTGTTTCAGAATGAATTCAGTTTTCTTTGTCTATCTTTCTGTAAATTTGTTCTTAAAGAGGGCCTAGATCGCACCATAAATAAATTTGATGCAGCCTGATGTTTTTATAGTTATGAGAATAATTTCACTTTTCTTTATGGCTAGTTTTGTGTATTTACATTCTAGTGATGTTCTTTTACATTATGTCTCATAAAATAATAAAAATTACCAGAATAATGCAGTTTAAATAGACAATAACCAATGGTGATGGGATCAGTGACAAATAGGATGACCTGGGCAATCACTTCTAACATTCTTTGACAAATAACCACCATCGAAGTATTTGTAAGAACTGTTAAGTAGAAAGTAAGAGAAACATCCTGAATCACAAAATAGAGTCTATTGGTTTATATATTTAAGAATTACATTTCCAACAGATGGCTTCAGGAATAGCAGGATCCAGGTGTTCAAAGTAAATCATTTGGACTCAGTCTTGCTCTTTCTCTCTTTCTGGTTAGATATGTTATATTTGTTGTAAAGTCAGCTCTTGCTGTGTGGCATTATCTTAACATCTAGCCATGGCTGAGAAAGAATGCCACATTTTTTCCTTCAAAATAACTTTTTCCATCTCTACTTTTGATCCTGAGCTTTCCCCTTGACAAGCTGTTTTGTGTAGAGATAAGATATACTCATTGCCTAACCCGAAGAGATAAATATCAAATGCTGGATAAGGCAAGATTTCCTTTAAGAATCTCAGAATGCAGGGTCCAGGGCACTAGAAAGGGGATCAAACTCACTAACTTGTTCAATCATATTTAGAAATAGTCTTGTTGATTGCTTATCAGCAGTGATGTATTAGTTTAATTATTCCATAATGTGAATGATTTGTAGTTCTCTAAGTGATCCTATGTATTCTAGTATTGTTCTACAAGTTGGGCTCAGGATATGGTGAACATCAGAATGACCGTGAGGCTTTTATCATATAAAGATGCCTGGATATGACATACAGATACTCTGATTTCAGGGAGTTTGTGCTGTGGCCTCGATACATGTGATTCCCAAAAGTTCTCCTTGGGATTCTGAAGCACAAAGTCGTTGAGAAACTGTTATTTAATATATGTTACGTTTGTCCTCCCATCACCTATTTCCCATCTTTAGGCCAGAAATCTGAATTTCTAAGAAATAATAGTATCACTAATACCTATAATATGTAGAACGAACCAGACACTATGAAAAGCACTTTCTATACCTCCTTTACTTAATCCCCACAAGGAATCTGTCACTCTGATGTCTTCCCCTTGAGGATTTAGAACCATTAAGTAAACTGTGCAAAATTACACCTATGGCCAGGTGCAGTGGTTTATGTCTGTAATCCCAGTACTTTGGGAGGCCAAAGTAAGCAAATCGCTTGAGCTCAGGAGTTGGAGATCAGCCTAGGCTACATGGTGAATTCCCATCTCTTCAAAAAATACAAAATATCTCCTCTTGACTCTGTCCCAGGATCTCCAAAAATACTTGTCTCTCTGACTTTTGGAGTAACACAATCTGTTATGTTATTTTTCTAGAGAAATTTTCTAAAGAAATTTAATTCAGTTTCTGCAGGTATCTGATATTTGGGTTGTACATTTCATTGCTAAGTGTCTCAGTCAGGCAATTATCTTAAATAAAGGATTAGTTATTTTCTTAAAGGAATTTTGCCATGTTGTGAGAACTTCCAGGTCAAACTGCAACCAGATTTTTTTTAAATTTCTGTGTTACATTTGCATTTCAAATATCATAACTTCCATTGTTATGGAAATTAACCTAATCCATAATAGACTCTATTTTGTGATTCATAACCTAATCCATAGGTTAGGATTTAACCTAAATCCTAATTCCAATAAATGATACAAAAAAGAAATCATGACTATGAGTAAACAATAGGATAATAACTGTTATGCTCCTCAAAAGTCATTTCTAACTTCAGTTATTTCTTCCCAATGAGTAGTGGTAATTGACACATGCAAAGAAGACCTTACATGTTCCCTGACTTTTCAAGTTTAAATGTTGTCTTTCTAACAGTGATTAATAGATTTGTAGTATCTTTTCTCTAACTTTTAAGGGTTGACTTGTATATGGAACACTTTAAATAATTTGTTCAGGGTTCCAGTATGGCTCTGTCAACATTGCTGTGAATGGCTTGTTTCCTTCTTTAAATAAAATATATTTCAAAAATAAAGAAAAGAAATAACACTTATCATAAATAGCTAATACATAGTCATGTGTACACCACTTGGACCTTTGAAATGTTCACATTTACCGTCTTGACTACAAGTATTTGTTTTTTAAGACATACAATTTTGGCTGGGTGCAGGGGCTCCTACCTGTAATGGCATCACTTTGGGGGGCCAAGGCAGGAAGATCACTTGAGCTTAGGAGTTTGAGACTAGTCTGTGCAACATAGTAAGACCCCTTCTCTACAAAAAATGTTTAAATTAGTTGGGTGTGGTGGCATACGCCTGTAATCCCAGCTACTTGGGTGGCTGAAGCAGGAGGATCACTTGAGCCCAGGAGTTTGAGGCCTCAGTGAGCTATCATTGCACCACAGACTTCAATCTGGGAGGCACAGGGACACCTTGTCTCTAAAGAAAAATTTTTTAAAATGTTTAAAAGAAATACAATGTTATGAACAGAGTTGAAGTCCCAGTATGTCTACCTGTCTTCCTTTCCAGGGTAAACCTTCATCCTGGAGTTTGTTTTCTTCCATTCATGTTTTTGTGCATTTGCTATATATGTATATACTATTCTTATGTCCCAGTTCTTTCCTAAAGAAAGGATGAAACTTCTCTGAAACTAGATAACTCACTGTCATAGAGATGTAAAGAACTAGGACATAAGAATAGTGAGACTGCCTTTAAAAAGTTAAACTATAGAATGAACATTCAATGAATGCCCAGAGATATGTCACATCATTTAACCTGACTGAATGTATTAACATATATAAAGAAAAATGTGGTAACCAAAGATCACTGGCCAGTCCCAGAAGCAAAATCTCACTGCTAGGTCTCATTGTAAATTAATAAATTAATTAAACTAAGAGTTCACTGCCTGTGATTTGGCTTCCCATGCAGATTGCCCAAGGGAAGAAAATGGCCTTGTCAAGCAAATTCAAATATTCCAGTTTTTGAGGCAATTACATTTCTCATTGTAAATTGAATTGACATTTAGTCCCGAGATTCTGTTTAACATTAGTCTGCCTGTAAGAGATAGATCTGCTCACTGAGCTGACAAAATCAGATTTTCTAATGTCTCAGGCTTCTCTGATCAGAGCCTCCCACCAAACCCTCGTATATGGAGAGGCTCTCGGTAGCCAGCCATATGTGTTTTTTCCATAAAAACACTCATGTTTATGCCAGTTAAATCAGTCTTTCCTTCATGATTTTTCTGTTTCTACACATAGTAACTATATTCTATTCCCTCTAAAGACTTATGAAATGTTAAATTCTGTTTCTTCTATGATTTGATATTTTAAGCATTTGCCAATTTAATCTCACTGGGTAATGCAGTTCACGTATCAAGAGAAGCTCACCATTCATTCATTTACTCATTCATGCCATAACTCTTCGTCACGTGACTACTAAGTGACAACTTGCATTTTGTCGGATGCTGAAAAGATGTCCATAAGGGGTTCTTTCAGTCTAAGGGGGGAAACAAACAAGTTTGCTGTGGTTTGGTATAGCATCTGTAATAGTGCTATAGAGTAACCAATCCAAATTTGGAGATTGAGAGTGTAGAAATGAGAGGGGAAGTGGGAAGGGAAGAAGGAACATTCCAGACAGGAACCAAAGCCCCAGGAATAAAGAAGAATGAGACTTATTTGAAAAATGTGAGTAGTTACATAACTAAAGTAAAAAGACAAAGCAATGCAGGTAAGCAGAATTTCTCAAGGGTTAGATTGGAAACGTGAACAGAGATTAATCATGACCTTATTTATTCCACAAGTCACTTGGCAAGAGTATTCTCATGAAGTCCTCTATCATTCTAGTCTACTATGTTTGTAATTCTGTCAGGGATTCCCAAACTTGTTCTGTAAGGAAACAGCAAATATTTGCATAAAAGCAGCAAGATTATTAAAATATCTTTTATGGAATGGACTTAATATATTTTGTCTGCTCAAAACTCTTTCAATAAGGAAATGCCTCCCCATTCTCATTCTGGGAATGCCACGTTCATGCAAGTGACACCGCCTGTTTGTCCAGTCCACAGATGGGCATTTGGCCCAAACTAGGCCACTGAAGAACTTCCCTGGATATTTTAGAATCTATCACTAAGAAATAGGCTGTAAAATATCAAGTTAGGTGAGTGTTAGAACTGTCAGTCTGTCACTGAGAAAGAGACAGTAACTTTCATTGAGAAAGAAACTGTAAAACATAAACTTAGGAGCTGTTAACAGACATGTTCTATCAAGTGAACAGGAGAGCAAAGATATCTAGCTTGCAACAACAAAAAGAAGAAGAAAGCAACCTACAGAAAGAAGCTTGGGTACAAGTTGGAGCCTCCTAAGCGGATTCGGGTCTTGGGTCGGCTATTCCAGATTCCTAACTATAATCTTATCCTTGGGTTCTATGAAACATCCAATGATCCTTAAAATACAGTATTATTTTGGTTTTGGTGTAAGTTACTTTAGTTTCTGTTTCTGTTTTTTCACCAATTAAAGAGTAATAATACAGGGATTCGTTGTTTAGGCACATAGTCAATGCTTATCTGTGTTTATTTGATTTGGATCTAGAAAATGTCTACACAAATAAAGTTAAGAGGAAACAGCTATCCAGAAACACATACAGACACACACACATACACACACACATGTGTGTCTTCTGAAATCTTTATATACAAGATAAAAATACCCAAATGGAAAAAAAAAAGCCCTATCTGACTAAATATATTAGCTTGATGCCAAAGAAACCGTAGACGTGTTTTACATATCTATGACAATGAGTTAGCTAGTTTCAGAGAAGTTTCGATCCTTCAGTCTTACAGAGCGAATGCTATGATCAAGGTTCACGACAAAACGAACTTTTCTATATTACCAAAACAGAGCAGTTGAATGGCAGGTGAAGTCAACTCTCAAATGAGTATACTGACCTATTCAGACACCTTTCCTCTGTATTACTTCAGAGATGGTCAAGGATCAGCAATGTGTGGTCACCTATTAATAGTTGATTTATAATTGAACAATATTTCAGGTAACAGATATGGATCAGCATACCCAAACATATATGGCCCTGAAGAATTTGAATACACATACCTACTCCCCCTCAGGATCCTTTGAGCATAGGGAATTTGGTAGAAATTTACAGTCAGCCATTCTCTTTGCAATAAATGAGATCAAAGGATTGTATCAGCAGCACCATCTGTTTCTGATATAATATGTCTCCTCTTCTAAATATATACTGCAATCATCTAGGTTAGTGGTTCTCAAAGTGTGGTCCCTGGACCAACAGCATCAGCTATTGGGAGCTTGTTCTGCTACATATTATTGTTAGAGAACCACTGCTCCAGGACAAGCATGGCTCATTCATGACATTTTGGATGGAGTAAGAGGTAAACAGTGGGCAGTGAGAATGCTTACATACACTTGTTTGGACAACAGGACAATGATGCTTATATAATCAAATGTTTGAATATGCCTGAAATTTCATAGTATGCATGCATGATAAATATGTTTAGATGTATTTGACTTGTATAAAAATAAACATTTGGATATCATACTAGTTAATAAAACATGACTCTAATATGTAAAGACTTCTCACAATCCATTGTTGGATTTTTCTTTCTAATTTTCTTTAGGCAATTACAGGAAATGATCGGGCCACTCAGGAATTTTACTAGTAAATGAAAGCTGAGATACCATAATAACAAATTACTTTCATTTTTAAAAACATTTTTAACTTATGCTTATTAAGTGAAGAAGGGCTTATCCACTCAGGCATGCTTACACTAATTCAGTATTTAGCACTGAATTATATTTTGGAAGAATCAAGAGAATAAATATAATTATATATATAGTAACATGCCACCTTTTATGTTTCTGCATGGCTCAGGTCACTCAGTTTCATTACAGGAAATTGTCAGTAATCTAATAATTTTAAATGTTATTAAATTACTGTTAAAACAGTAATAAGCATAAGTTAAAAACATTTGTTGGAATGATAATCTAATAACTTTCAATGTTATTAGATTACCGTTCTAACAGAATGAATTCAAATTGGAGAAAAAAAAGTTACTGAATAGTTCTTCAATTTATTAAGCTCCAAAAAGCCATACCCTAAAACTCTGTTTTCATATTAGAGAGATACTGTTGTTGTAAAAATTACATCTTGCTTTTTTATAATATAACATTCCTCAAACTTATATTTGAAAAGATATGTTTTGTTTAAATAGACTTACATTAATTTGTTTTATGATTATTAGAAAATATTGTTATTTTATCTGGTATTAACTAAATTTTAAAAAACATTTTTCATCTCTGCCTTTCATTCTGTTCTTTAGCCAAATAATTTTCTAAACAAATATGTAGCAGAATAATACAGGCTGTTTAAAAGAATTTTCATACACCAAGTGAATTGCTCTTATAATATTTGTTGTACTATTTTATTCAATCTGTCCCTAGGTCAAAGTATATATATATTGGTTTTTAAAAATAGAAAAGAGCCATTTCATATTTATATAAATCTTTCTGTAGCAGGATCAAGAGTTTACAAAAGTTTATTGTACACATGGTCATTTTGATTAGACACTATAGAACAAAATTACTTTCATAATTGTAAACAAAGTTTATTTCTTTGTTTTTACTATTTGAATCATTTCTCAAAATACACAAAATTGTCTGATTTTACATCTAGTTAATATTTTTTTCTGTAAAAGAAAAACACAAAAAACTTTGGTACAGAATCCAGGAACCTCACTACAAGGAAAGTCTTTGCTGTTTCTAAATGAATGTTGTCACTATAGTTCCCTTGTTTCCCTTGGTAAAAGATATGAAGTTTGGTCACCTATTTTTGTGTTTGTGATATTCTAAAATATCTGCTCCCCGACCTCGTATACCATTGAAAATCTCTGCATTATATGTTCATAAGTTTGTATGTTTTCATGTCAAGAAAATAATGAACCATTTAGTTATAATTTTTCAAAGATCTGTATGACAGTAAACTTGTATCTGTTAAAATTGAAAGTCATTGGAATATAATCTTTGAAGTGTCCTCATATGTATATAACTTACATGTAAGACAGATTGGATTTTGCTCTTCAACTGTTAAAACTCCAATATTTGCAGTTAAACTCTTTACCAATAGGTGGTGCTAGAAAGTTTAATATTTATTCCAATTGTTTAGCTTATTGGAAAATGTGCTAAAATGTTTTCTGTGTGTGTTAAAAGGTGCTATAAAGTAATGTGTACATAATTAGTCCTTGCTTGTCGGTTTTTTTTTTTTTTTTTTTTTTTTTTAAACAGCTCCATTTAAGAAAGTTAGACTGGTCGGTGGGAGCGGCCCTCACGAGGGGAGAGTGGAGATACTCCACAGCGGCCAGTGGGGTACAATTTGTGACGATCGCTGGGAAGTGCGTGTTGGACAGGTCGTCTGTAGGAGTTTGGGATACCCGGGTGTTCAAGCCGTGCACAAGGCAGCTCATTTTGGACAAGGTAATTGAAAGAAAATCTTGGGGGGTTTGTTGTCGTCGTTGTTGCTGCTGTTTGAGACGCGGTCTCATTCTGTCGCCCAGGCTGGAGTGCAGTGGCGCCATCTCGGCTCACTG
Organism: Rhinopithecus bieti; assembly: GCF_001698545.2. Classification (NCBI taxonomy): domain Eukaryota; kingdom Metazoa; phylum Chordata; class Mammalia; order Primates; family Cercopithecidae; genus Rhinopithecus; species Rhinopithecus bieti. The sequence goes on along the minus strand of NW_016804209.1, from coordinate 689,987 downwards.
CAACCTCTGCCTCCCGGGTTCAAGCGATTCTCCTCCCTCAGCGTCCCTAGAAGCTGGGACTACAGCCGTGCGCCCCCACGCCCGGCTTATTTTTTGTATTCTTAGTAGAGACGGGGTTTCACCACATTAGCCAGGATGGTCTTGATCTCCTGACCTCGTAATCTGCGTACCTCGGCCACCTACAGTGTGGGATTACAGCTGTGAGCCACCGATACTTGGTCAGAAAGTTTTGTTTTAAAAAAAACATGAAATGCAGGCATTCTCTAATGACAAAGTAGTGACAGGAACATAGTCTAGGCTGGGTACAGTGACTCACACTTATAGTCCCAGCACTTTGGGAGGCTGAAGCGGGAAGATCACTAGAATAAATGAGTTCAAGACCAGCGTGGACAGCATAGTAAGATCCTATCGCTACCAATTAAAAAAAACAAAACAAAAAAAAGTCGGGCATGATAGCATGCACCTGCAGTCCTAGCTACTACAGAGGCTGAGGTGGGAGAGTCGCTTGGGCTCAGGAGTTCCAGGTTACATGAGCTATGGTCATGCTGCTGCACTCCAGCCTGGGTGACAGAGCAAGGCCTGTCTCTGAAAAGCAAATTTTTACAGAAAACTAGAAAAAGGTAAGATGAACTTCTCAAATGCCTAGAAGATATTACCAAGTGCTAATATGCTATGATTTATTGAGTAATGACTATGTGCCAGGCATTGTGTTAAATACCTGCATAGTATTAATAATAGGTCACAATTACATCCTTTACTATTTTACCTAAAATGATTTTCATATTAGGCTGGGCATGGTGGCTCACACCTGTAATCCCAGCACTTTGGGATGTCGAGGTGGGTGGATCACTTGAGGTCAGGAGTTTGAGACCAGCCTGACCAACATGATGAAACCCCATCTCTACTAAAAATACAAAATTAGCCAGGCATGGTGGTGCATGCCTGTAATCCCAGCTACTTTGGAGGCTGAGGCAGGAGAATTGCTTGAACCCAGGAGGTGGAGGTTGCAGTTAGCCAAGCTGTACTCCACCATGGGTGACAGAGTGATATTCCATCTCAAAAAAATATTATTATTATTATTACCATGTTAGGTTTAAGAGATGGATTTAAGCAGAAGTCTCAGGTTCTAGAGTCTTCAGATCCCAGAAGGATAATTTAATTTTATAAAGAGAAGAGATGTCAGAAAACAGAGTGGTAATGTGCAGAGCTTCTGTAGCCAGGTTCAGCCCCTGGCCCCAGTTTTTAACTTGCACCCTAAAGGTTTACATAGAAAAAATAAAGGAAATAAATAGCTTCAAACAGATCTCTGGAGTTTCTAAATTTTCCATCCCTGTCCCATATTTAGAACGTTTTTCCCAGGTTGAAAAGTGTGGGTTTGAAATCATTCTTGCACCTATAAAATTTATCTCCAAAAGTAAAACAGTAAGATATTTTCAAGGTCAACAGCTAGATACTTGCTTTTGTTTTGTTTTCTTTTTTGTTGTTTTAGAGAAGAGGAAAAGAAAAGAAAAAAAAAATCCTCAACTCTTCATCCCTAGAGAATTGAATGATGTCCTCAGTTATTTAACAAGACTGAGCTCCCAGTCTGAGTTTCCACGTTGGTTTTTGTTTTGTTTTGTTTTGTTTTTTTGGTTTTGGAGACAGGTCTCCCTCTATCACCCAGGCTGGAGTGCAGGGCGCAGTCTCGGCTCACTGCAACCTCTGCCTCCTGGGTTCAAGTGATTCTCCCTCCTCAGGCCCCTGAGAAGCTGTGACTGCCGACATGCACCACCATGCCTGGCTAGTTTTATATTTTTGGTAGCTACGGGGTTTCATCATGTTGCCCAGGCTGGTCTCAAACTCCTTGGCTCAAGCTATCTACCCACCTTGGCTTCCCAAAGTGCTGGGATGATAGGTGTGAGCCACCACACCCAGCCCACGTTTCCAAATTGTTTTGTGGGAACAGAATCCATTTCTATGATAACTAACATCCACAGAATGAAAGGCCATTTATTTTAAATACATAATCACATAAAACATTTCCAGTGACTATTACCATCTATGAAGGGGACACCCAGAGTTCTAATAGAGGACATAACGATTATTATCCATGTTCTTAGTCACCTGGTAAATGACTGAAGATTCTTCAGCTTTAGAAATAAAAGCATGTGGATGTTTTGGATTCTCAAGATGTGCTTTTGTTGACAAATGAAGTATAAAAATTGCGAGTTATTTAGATAATATAATAAATGCAGACAAGCTCAGTATAAAAAAAAAAAGTACCCTAAAATACCACTAGTCTGGATGAATTATTTTGATGCTTACATTATGCAGGATTTGACAACTCTGCCTTTAGCATTGTTTCTTTAAGATAGTGGTTCCCAACCTCCTTGGCACCAGGGACCAGATTTATGGAAGACAATTTTTCTCTGGACCAAGGATGGGAGAAGGTTTGGGGATGATTCAAGCACATGACATTTATTGTGCACATTATTTCTGTGATTATTATACTGTAATATATAATGAAATGATTATACAAGTCATTATGATGTAGATTATACCACTCACTATGTGGAATCAGTGGGAGCTCTGAGCTTGCTTTCCTGCAACTAGACGGTCCCATCTGGGGCTTATGGGAGACAGTGACACCCACAGTGTGTTGCTTATGTCCAGTCTGCTCCATAATCTCATTTTGGTTGCTGTCACTGCAGAAAACCCTGCTTCACTAAGATAGGATGTTGGAAATGGAAGCAACCTTTTCAGTGCTTTTGTGGTAGTTTCAGGATATTCTGCTTTGAAACTTTAATCCAGAAGGTATGAAGATTTGAAGTTGTCTCAAACATACTTTTTTTTTTTTTTTT
>NW_016804209.1:626653-685542 GCF_001698545.2 Rhinopithecus bieti | reverse complement strand
TAATTTTGTATCCTGAGACTTTGCTGAAGTTGCTTATCAGCTTAAGGAGATTTTGGGCTGAGACGATGGGGTTTTCTAAATATACAATCATGTCATCTGCAAACAGGGACAATTTGACTTCTTCTTTTCCTAACTGGATACCCTTGATTTCTTTCTCTTGCCTGATTGCCCTAGCCAGAACTTCCAAGACTATGTTGAATAGGAGTGGTGAGAGAGGGCATCCCTGTCTTGTGCCAGTTTTCAAAGGGAATTTTTCCAGTCAAACATACTTTTAAAGGCACCAAATGCAGCTGTACAACTGAAGTATATCGACTCACTTTCCACTCTAAAGCCTGCCCTCAGATGCAGCTTGTCACTTGCCACTCACTGACAGGGTTTTCATATGAGTGTGCAAGCAATTGATTTATTATTGCCTCTGTGCCGTCACACCTCTCTGCTAATGTTAATCTTTATTTGCAGCCACTCCCCAGCTCTAGCATCACGGCTGCAGCCCCACCTCAGATCATCAGACATTAGACTCTCCTAAGGAGAATGCAACCTACATCCCTCACATGTGTAACTGACAATACGATTTGCATTCCTATGAGAAGCTAATGCTGCCACTGCCATTCATCTGACAGGAGGCAGCACTCAGGCAGTAATGTGAGTGATAGGGGGCGGCTGTAAATACAGCTGAAGCTTTGTTCGCTCGCCTGCCATGGACCACTAATGGTCCATGGTCTGTGGGCTGGGGACCTTTGCTTTAAGAAACTAGCCTGGTAGTACAGTGGTTGAGGTGAGCCTTTTTCATCTATTACAAAGAGAAAATCAAATGGAGAGCAACAGTAGTAGTATACATACTTTAATTCAAGGAAAATGAGTAAGTGCTAGCAAAATACAACCTGTGGTATGAAAGTGAACAAGACATCATCTATAGCTTTATTTTTTCTCTGAGCATGAAGCTTTGCCGTGGATTTCAAAGATATTTTTCCACCAGAGTTACAAACATAGGTGAGAAACACATAGTGAAAGACTATTGCCCTAAAATTGCATTAACTTTAAGGCTTAGTGTCACGAGTAAAATAGTATTTTCCTCAAAGCTTTTATTCATTCCTACTTATATCTCCATAAGATAGGGATTTCTGGTCTAAAGAACTGGTAAGAAAGGAAGACAATAGGTATACTGAGATACTAAGAAGAGAATTTTTTGTTGTTGTTGTGGTTGTTTTTGTTTTTTTAAGTTTAAATAAGAATAAAGAGACAGTTTAGTCTCATGTGAAATTATTTACTTGGCTTGTGAAGATAAGTCTCTCAAGTTTTCTTAACATAATTTGTCTAAATTTCAGGAGGCTGTTTGTTTATGGTAGTTGGTGATTCTATACATTGTCCCAGAGTTTTATTATCATCAAACAATCCTTTTACATTTTTCAGCATCTAGTGAAGCAAACTGGAAAGACTAGGAGTTTTCTAACTTAAAAAATTGCAGGTTTAAACTTTAGCTGTGGTTATTGTGTTTCAGAATTCCAATTTCCTTTCCAATAAAGTGAGAATAACACCAATCTGGCGAATGTGTCCTGAAGTCTAAGTTAACTAGCATATGGAAAGCACCCACTACAAAATCTGACTCATAATGTTGTGTTGCGCAGTACTGAAGGAGATCACGCCTAGCAGCAATACAAACTGTATAATCACACATTTATTTGCTATTATCTTTGGAAGAGTCAGATCACTGTTACATTGTATATTGACATCAGTGATATTCCAAGGATAATTCAAAGTAGATATCCCACTAATACGACTTAGATTTTGCTTGTTTGTTTGTTTTATAGACAGAGTCTTACTCTGTCACCTAGGCTGGAGTACAACGGTACAATCACAGCTTAATGCAGCCTCAAACTCCTGCACACTCACGTGATCCTCCCACCTTCGCCTCCAGAGTTTCTCGGGACCACAGGCGTGCACCACATACCTGGCTAATTTTTTTTAAATCTTAATTTCTTATCGAGACAGTGCCTTGCTATGTGGCTCAGGCTCATTTAAAACTCCTAGCCTCAAGCAGTCCTCCTGCCTCAGCCTCCCAAAGTACTGGAATGACAGGTGCGAGCCACTGCACCCGGTTTGACTTAGCTCTTGTTTCCACTCCCTGCCTAGAGTTCAGTACCAAACAACTAAAGAATAATTATGTAAATTTTAAAATAATAAAGCAAAATGAGCTGAGAGAAAAAAATAGAACCAACATTATTTGTTCTGAAGAAAATGATTTGAAAAGTAAGTTTTACGATCTACTTCACTGGACATTGTATTTCAAGAGACAGGCTTACATTAACTGATTGGGGATTTGACATGGCTAACGAGGTTTTTATGGAAAGCTGTTTAAAACATTCCTCATATTTTCACTCCTCCACCTTAAATTTACAGTTTCACTGTAAGAGAAAAAGAAAAAAGCAATTTTGAATGCAGAGCAGAGACAAGAAAAGAAACTTAGAAAAATGAGTGGATGAGTAAAGAAGTGAAAGAGAAACATGCATTAATGTTTTAATTATCATTCTCTCAGGAAAGTGAGAAGAATCAGGTTCATATCATATTGTACATAATTACCAAATTGAAACGAAAAGGAAAACAAGTTTTATTTTATTTATTTTTTTTTTTGAGATGGAGTTTCACTCTTTTTTGCCCAGGCCAGAGTGCAATGGCGCAATCTCTGCTCACCGCAACCTCTGCCTCCCAGGTTCAAGCTATTCTCCTACCTCAGCCTCCCGAGGAGCTGGGATTACAGGCATGCTCCACCACACCCAGCTAATTTTTTGTGTATTTAGTAGAGACGGGGTTTCTCCATGGTGGTCAGGCTGGTCTCGAACTCCTGACCTTAAGAAATCTGCCCACTTCGGCCTCCCAGAGTGCTGGGATTACAGGCATGAGCCACCGTGCCCAGCCAGGAAACAACTTAAATGAATCCTCTTTAAATAATCCCTCATTGCAGAAAGAATATAATTTTTGGACAGTCTCCACATATTTTTTTTCTAGTTTTAAATAGCAAACCTGGCTTAGCAGATAGAATTCTTGTTAGTTTTAAGAACAATTAGTTTTGCAGTTGCCAGTAAAATGACTTACAGTAATAAAGTTTCAAGCATGCTCCTTTAAATAGGTTCTTTCATTTGGATGCACCTTTTTTCTGACTAGCCAAAACAAGTTTAATTAAATAAGCATTGAGGGGCATCTACTGTTCATCAATGCACAGGGCAGCGAAAGGAGAGTGAGTACTTTTGGCCCTGTATCCAGGCTTTCCAAGCTCTTGTGCCTGTGGGCTCCCTGCAGCAAACTTGGATGAGCTTTATCAGACAACAGTGGTACCTCCAAGAATTTGCTCCAGGTATATCTGAGCCTGTGTGGATGCTGGTGAAGGAAGTAAGATCTGGAGTAACTATTGCATCTTCTGAGTTTAGAGTGCTGAAATTCCAAACCTGAAAACAGAAACAAAAGTAACATCTAAACATAAATGCCATTTAGAAGTTATTCTTAGCTAACTTTTCTTTGCTTTTTTATTACCACTTTCATATACCATAATCAATTTTCTATGTGAAATTTTCAAAAAAAAAAAAACAAAAAACCATAAGCGTAAACAGAAGGCAATCAAAAAATGCAACTCTATACCTCTGAACTATCCTTTAATGAGTGGGAGTAAAACTAATCTCAAAGATAAATAAATATATCAAAGGGTCAGAAGTCAAATTTTTACATGCTGTTCTTTGCACGTTGAATGTTTTAAAATGTAAATGTTTGAATGTCAAATATTATGGAAAGTAATGTAGGGCCGGTCCATAGAACTGGGTAATCATAGAAAATAGCTTTTATTTCCATAGAGAAAATAAGTAGGGCTAGCAGAGGTCACCAAACTTGTACACATGTACGTAGTCATTATGTTGGTTGTGGGTGCATGGGGGTGGCAAGAAGGGTCAAGATTCATGCCTTAACCTGGCTCTCATACCATGCTTTCTCTGCCAGATGGAACATCCTTCCAAGTCCTTTATACTTTAGAACTTCATTTCTAAAGAGCTTGCTTCTTCAGAATCTTAGAATCATGAAATATTAAAGGTAGACAAAGTCTTAAAGCTATGTTACCCTTGCCCCTTTATTCTGCATATCATAAAATGGAGGAAAAATAAGCGGTTTCTCTATAAGCACAAAACTAGAATCCAAACTATATGCACTATTTACCCATCTTCTCTACTTTGATTCCCACAGTGTTTTCTACTTTAATTCACAATGTTTTTCTCAAAGCAGATGCTGTTCACAAAACACTTCCCAACTAGGCTTAAAAGTGATAGAAATTTATGTCACTCAGCCATGACTAGATATAATGAAAATACACATTCAGACACTTTTAACTATTAATGATATTTGCTCCCCTATTTATCTATTCAGCAGCTGATCTCAAATCTCATCATTTTATAATATATCTGGGTGATGTATGAAACTGATTATCTTTTATTTTTCATAGAAATGCTGGTAAGATTAAAGATACCCAAATACCCCAAAGAAATATCAGTATCTTTCATTTTTTAGAAAGAGGTTAAGAGGAGGCCAGGCGCAGTGGCTCACCCCTGTAATCCCAGCACGTTGGGAGGCTGAGGTGGGTGGATCACAATGTCAAGAGATCAAGACCATCCTGGCCAACATGGTGAAACCCCATCTCTACTAAAAATACAAGAATTAGCTGGGCATGGTGGTGCACACCTGTAATCCCAGCTACTCAGGAGGCTGAGGCAGGAGAATCATTTGAACCCAGGAGGCGGAGGTTGCAGTGAGTCAAGATCATGCCATTGCTGTACAGCCTGAGTGACAGAGGGAGGCTCTGTCTCAAAAAAAAAAAAAAAAAAAAAAAAAAAAAAAAAAAAAAAAAGAGAGAGAGAGAGAGGGAGAGAGATCTTTTACGTATATATAAAATCAATATCATATATCATATATATATATAAAATCAATATCAATCCCTACAACCCTCAAATTATAAAGGAAATCAATAGATGTATATATGGCTAGGTATACAGGTAGAAAGATGAGAGAGAGAGAAAGAGAGGAAGAAGATTAGAGACTAAAAACATATCTAAGAAACACACATACTTTTTGTACAGCTTTCCACTGACTAGAAATAATAGTTCAGAGGCACAAAGAAAATAATAACAATGGCAGCCCCAACAACGAAAATCCTTGAGTAACAGTTATTATCTGAAGAAATAAAAACAAATTTGTTTTTTATCTCATTGGTTTACACAAGGATAAAATTTTATGAATTTTATACTATCTCTGCATTAATTTTTTAATGCAGAAAACAATTTGGAATGAGATGGAAAATATGTATTAAATAAATTTTTCCCCTGGGCTCAATAGTCTTGGATATATTAATGTAAAAATAAAACAACAAATCTTTGGAAATTACTTCTATAATTCTCTCTAGACATCTGTGTAACCAATAAATATCACTATGCTTTAAGTATCATGATATTCTGTTGCCTGGATCTATTCTTTGTAATTTTGAGAAAGTCATACACCCTTTCTGAATCTCAGTTTATGTATCTATGAAATTTATGAAATGGAGATAATTACCATTATTTAACAAGGTTATTATAAAAAGTAAATTTAGAAATGTATGTGAAAAGACCTACCATATTACCTTATACACAAGCGCTTAAAAAAATTTCACTCTGTTTGAAACTTTTCCACATAGCAAAAGACAGAGATACCAAATTCCACAATACATTTGTCACATCCATGTGTCCTCAGAGGAAAAATAACCGGAATAAGAATGAGAGGCTCTAGATACGGTATTTGCTCTGGCATGAGTACATATGTGATCTCAGTTGCTTCATCTATGTAGAAGATAAGCCCTCCCAGGAAGTCAGTCCACAAGAGTGTGGAGTTTGGTCTTGTTCACTCATGTAGGCACTCAAAGCAGATTTGCTAAATAAGTAAGTCTAACAATGAAGGAGGTTGCAGTAAGTCATTGATTAAAGGCAGTGGCTCAGGGTAGACACGGGGTTGGAATGCGATGTGACTTTGAGCACACACAGTTCCTTATCCTCGCTGATGTTCAGTTTCCTAAACAGTAAAATGACACAATAATGGCATTCAGTTTTTGAAATTTATTTGAGGATTCCATGGAATAATACATCAAATGTGTGTTTCCTGTCACATAAAATTCTTAAAAGAGTGGACTTAAATTTTCATTATTATGAGCACAACCTTGGTATTCTAACATTCATGAATTCCCTTACCGTAGTTTCTAAAAACATGTGCTTACATGTCAGCACATTAATCAACTAAATAATGTCTTTCCTTTGCTGTTCATGTTGGGATGACCTTGCTGGTGTTGTAGACATTTGGAGAATTCCCACTCTCAATTTCCTTTTCCTGGATTGTACAAATTCTGCACTGCTGAAATCTAAATTCACTGACTAGACCTACAAAATATAATGCAAAAGCATCACAGTAGCCCAGGTTCAGAATTCATGGAGCCATTCTCACACTCTCCAAATTATGACAGAGCCATGGCTTTCACCAAAAGTTTAATTTGTGTTTGTTTATACAATTTATAAATGACAATAAGTATAATAGATACAATTTACAAATGTCTCAGTACTTTGGCTTCCTCCTGTATTAACATGGGAATAGTCTTACTATTTGCGCAATTGTTTGTATTTGTATGTATTTTAAGTAGCCGTTTGAGGCTTTCAAAAGTTTTATAGACTTTATATACTTAAAAGGAAACACAGATATACAAACACATATACATATACAAACATGCTCACACATACAATCACAAACACAAAAGGGAACATGTCATGCCTAGTAAGATTAATTTGGGAACTAAAAAGTATCCCTGGCAAGGTTTCTGATTTTGAGATCATATTCCTTTACTCTTTTCCTTCTTCTGCCTTAAAATTTCAAGTCAAAAAGGTTCAATACTGTTATAAACACCTCACAAAATACTTGGGCTCTCCAACTTACTATTACCACTCTCATAATTGATCAGCTCATGAAAACCTTTGCTCTATTATTTTCTTGCTGTTTCTTTGTGCTTGCAATTAGTAACATTCTTAATCCATGGTTTCCTTACAGGATGGTTTGTAGGCCCTTGGCTGCTTAGATTAGTTCTACTTTAATTAAAAATAGATAACGTATTTGATAAACTAGGCAGACATAAATTGAAACACATGGGAAGATAAGAAAAGGAGGAAAATGCTGTGATTAAGTTTTCCTTTTTCCAGTTTATCTTACATGCAAATATACCCCCAAGACCCTTTGACATACATATACACTTGGATCATCAGGTTATTACATACACCCATGATTATTAAGGCTGAAACTTTCTTCTTTATTTTTAGATTAATAATAAAACTAATTTGTCAAATCCGTTAAAAAATTCTTAATCTCTACTTTCATAGAACTGTGTAGGTACCTTTGTTATAGCTCTTGTTACTTTGCATTTTAGTAGTTTACATGTTAACAGTATAAAGTGTTCTGAAGCAGGAGATTCATGTTTGATTCCTACTAGAGAGCACAGAACTTGCATATAGAAAATAATAAACACTTTTTTTGTTTAATTAGTGAAGGAATTAATGGCTTTGCCCCACACGAACAGAAACACTGAACTCTAAATTTACTAATGCAGTTGCACCTCATTATTGCAGGTACTGGTCCAATATGGCTGAATGAAGTGTATTGTTTTGGGAGAGAATCATCTATTGAAGAATGTAAAATTCGACAATGGGGGACAAGAGCCTGTTCACATTCTGAAGATGCTGGAGTCACTTGCACTTTATAATACATCATATTTTCATTCAGAACTATGAAATCGCTGCTCAAAAATGATTACCTTCTTCCTGTAAAATCCATTTAATGAATATTTAAGAGATTAAGAATATTGTCCAAATAATATTTTAAATTACAGGATTAACATATTGAAAACCTTCATACTTACCATTTATATCTATATTTAAACCATTTTAACTTCAATAGGTTTTTAAATGGAATTTTCTAATATAATGACTTATATGTTGAATTGAACATATTGAAGTTTATAGCTTTCAGATTACAAAGGCCAAGTGTAATAGAAATGCATAACAATAATTGACTCCAATTCATAATACGTTCATCAGGAGATTACAATTTTTTGTTCTTCTTGTCTTTGTAATCTATGTAGTTGATTTTAATAACTTTCTGAATAATAGAAGGATTCAGAAGATATCTTTTGTGCCTAGACTGCAAAATCTCCAATCCACACATATTATTTTAAAAGAAGGATGTTATCCAACTATTAAGATATCTCAGTGTGCAATAACTTGTGTATTAGATATCAATGTTAATGATATTTCTTGGCCACGATGGACTAGGGAGCTTATTTTTCTTGTCATGTATTGACAACCGTTTAATTGAATCATGAAATAAATTGAAAGCAGAACATATGAGAAAACTGACCATCATAATATTTGTCCAGATAATTGGTGGATCAAAAATGTCACTTGTTAACAGGAAGCTTAGTTTGTTATGTGTTTTAAATTGAATAATTAGCTTGTTACAATTCTAGGACATGGTGTTTAAAATGTAAAGCTCATTACTCCATTTTAACAAACAGAATGCAAACATCTTGAGTGCAGAAGAAAGAGAAATTTCAGTTTTTTGGAGTCTTTTATGAAGTCAGTCAACATTTACAACCGGGGCTGGAGAGGGCCTCTTTAGTCCTAAAGGGACAATAACTCGGAGCATGCCCCAAAAAGTAGCTTAGCAACTTTTTGTTGGTAGTCAACCCATCCCCAGGGCCACAGTGTAGAGTGTGAAAAGCTACCCTGAAAACAGTAATTCTACTCTGAAAGTGACTGTCTGCAGAAAGACCAATAGTTGATATTAAAGCCCAAATGAATTCAACCTCAGCCCTGAAAATAACAGAATTCTTCAAGTTTCCTATGACCAATTCACAAAAAAATGTAATTGTAAACTAGTATTATTATGGAATTACTCTACTGTTCTTTCTTTAATAGTGGCAAATGAAAGCATAAGCTTAAACACTCTTTCATATTCTGAAGTCTCAGCACACATAGTAACCACGTGGTAGATTCACAACCCTCCAACTTAAAAAGGCAAAAACCTTACCGTGGAACTGGAATTATTGTAAACAGCCTACTGAAAATGCACCTTTATCATGTAACATTCTTCTACTTGTTTAACATTGCTGATTTTCTCTGGCAGCATAATTTTGTGGTTAAGAGAATGAATTCTGAATGCACACTTTCTGTCTCAAACCCTGGCTGTACTTTCAGCTAGTTATTAATTCTTTGTGTTCAATTCCACTATCTAGGTATTTTCTTCAAAAGGTAAATACAATAGTTTTCGAAAGAATGATTTGCATTATTAGTCTGCTTGGGATGTCTGAGATCAGTGCCTACGGGTTAATACTTTATTGCTGTCTGGTATATGTGTACTGATTTACCACTTATGCATAGTTGTATCTTTAATAAGTAATCTAAAAATCCCTTTTGTATTTGAGAGAATCTACGAAGTTCAGTCCAGTCTAGAAAAGAACCTAATAGCACCAATACAAATTGAGGACTTAATTTACTTTGGAATGTTGAATTGCATTCACTCCATTAAAAAAACAGAAATTTGCAATTTGGTTTTTTTGAAAAAATAGCTCAGCTGACCAGAATGAATGTATTCTACTTGTTGAGCCATCTAGCGTCACATTAAATGCAAAATGTGGCCAGGCGCGGTGGCTCAAGCCTGTAATCCCAGCACTTTGGGAGGCCGAGGCGGGCGGATCGTGAACTCAGGAGATCAAGACCATCCTGGCTAACCTGGTGAAACCCCGTCTCTACTAAAAAACACAAAAAACTATCACCTCGCCCAGCTACTTGGGAGGCTGAGGCAGGAGAATGGTGTAAACCCGGGAGGCGGAGCTTGCAGTGAGCTGAGATCCGGCCACTGCACTCCAGCCTGGGCGACAGAGCGAGACTCCGTCTCAAAAAACAAACAAACAAAAAAAATACAAAAATACAAAAAACTAGCCGGGTGCGGTGGTGGGCGCCTGTAGTGCCAGCTACTCGGGAGGCTGAGGCAGGAGAATGGTATAAACCCGGGAGGCGGAGCTTGCAGTGAGCTGAGATCCGGCCACTGCACTCCAACCTGGGTGACAGAGCGAGACTCTGTCTCAAAAATAAAATAAAATAAAATAAAATAAAATAAAATAAAATAAATGCAAAATGTATATTTAAATAGAAGAAGAAGAAAAAAGAAAGAGCAAAGGGATGTAGAAAATGAAGAATAACCATTGATATCTAAGGGCTAAACATATTCCACCTAAATTATCTAAATAGCTTCGAATCAAAACTTTCCATTTTTTCAAAGTGTATAGACTATCGTAGTTTGTACTCAAGTAACGTATTACATTAAAGCATGTGCCTATTACAAATCATATACAGTTGACCCTTGAACCACGCAGAGGTTGGAAGCACTGACCCCCTGCACAGTGAAAAATCCACATATAACTTTTGACTCCCCAAAAGTTAGCCACTAAGAGCCCACTGGTGACCAGAATCCTTACCAATAACATAAATAGTCAACACATTTTGTATTACTAATAATGTAGTCAATGCATTTTATATGCATGATGTACTGTGTTATTACAATAAAATAGAGAAAAGAAAATATTAAGAAAATCATGAGGAAGAGAAATGTATTTACTATTAATCAAGTGGAAGTGAACCATCATAAATGTCTTCATCTTTTATTGTTGTTTTCATATTGAATAGGCCGAGAAGGAGAAAGACAGGATTTGGATTTGCTTTCTCAGGGGTCGTAGAGGTGGAGGACCCATATATAAGTGGAACAGTGCACAGTTCAAACTCAAATTGTTTAAGGGTCAACTGTAATAATATTTGCTATTAAGGGTAAAATGAAATATTTCCACCCTCAGTAATTTGTTTGATCAGGATGCCCAAAGCAATCACAGTCAAGACATATAAATTTACCATCCTTGGGTTACAGTGATAAGCATTATTTACTCTCCAGAGTTGGAGAGGCTCAAGGCTGGTGAAGTTCAAGATCCCATGTTAACTAAATAAAAACAAATTCTGGCAGAGAGGAGGAAAAAGTCAATGTTTATCAGGTAGACAATTAATAATGTTCCCTCAGAAAAGCAAAATTAGGAGACAATTATGTTGAGTTTTTTTAATTCTTTGAGATGGTATACAGGAATTTTAGGAACATCTGTTTGGCACTAGGTGTGGCTTTGGCTTTCAATCACACATCTGACAATAATATAGTCTGATTTTTTTTCAACTATGCATTTTCTTTGCACTTTTTCTTTTTTCTTTTTTTTTTTTTTTTTGAGACGGAGTCACGCTCTGTTGCCCAGGCTGGAGTGCAGTGGCCGGATCTCAGCTCACTGCAAGCTCCGCCTCCCAGGTTTACGCCATTCTCCTGCCTCAGCCTCCCGAGTAGCTGGCACTACAGGCGCCCGCCACCTCTCCCGGCTAGTTTTTTGTATTTTTTAGTAGAGACGGGGTTTCACCGTGTTAGCCAGGAGGGTCTCGATCTCCTGACCTCGTGATCCGCCCGTCTCGGCCTCCCAAAGTGCTGGGATTATAGGCTTGAGCCACCGCGCCCAGCTGCACTTTTTCTTTATTGAATGTTAGGTAATAGATTTTTAAATGTTTTTTTCTTTAACCACACCAATCTTCTGGTCACATAGCATAGTGAAATATGTGTTCCTTTCTGATATTTATCAGCTATTTTCCTTTGCAGAATAATTTATATTTAAAACTCTTAGAATTTATATTTTTAAAATGTCAATATCTTAACAAGAACTTATTTTATGTAGATGTTATTATTGAGTACATTTATTTAAACAAACAGAAACAAAGAGCAATATTAACAAAATGGTGACGTTGGCAGGTTCATGAACTCATTGCTTTAGAGAAATATCAAAAAAATAAATAGAAATTATTAGAATCAACTTTGTCAGGACTCTGAAAAAAGTCGAAATTTTACAGCAACTAAGCAAATGTTGAGTCAAGAAAAAGGCAACTTTGAAACAACAATGAAGTTTGTGATGGTTTTACCTGCCTTCCACCTACCTCCTCCTGGATGCAGCAATGTTTTTTTGTCTTGAGGCAGTGGTAGGCAGTCTACATTCGTAGCTTGGGCCCTTGGTCCCTAGTTCCACAGGAAGCAGAGACGACCTTCTTCACAAATGGTTATGTTTGTCTGTTTTAATCTGTCTAAGATATTCCTTGAAGGACTGATGCAAAGCATTCATCTCTGTTTCACTTAATTTTGAATTCAGGTTGGTAAAGCAGTGACTGTTGTTCAAAAATACTGTAAGCTGAAGTCACAACCCTCAAATGCGTGGGTCACAACATTATAGTTGAAACATGAAATAGAGAGCATAAGGCCTGGTAGCAAAAACTGAAGAGAGTTCCTTTGGGAAATTAGGGTGTTTAAAAAAAAATGAATGCAGGAAAATTTAGAAAGCCCCCTGCATGCCCAGGGCAAAACAAATGCCTTGAAAAGAGCCTAAGGTTTCACCTTGGGCTCATCTCTAGGCTTAGTGCAAATCTGGCTAAATGTTGAAGGCGTGCCCAGGTTCAGAAACAATCTGCAATACTGAGGGAGATGGATTGTTGTTGGTTGTGTTTGTTTGTTGCAGATTTTGTATTTTGTCTTTTATTTTGTTTTAGTGCTTGGCATTCAAAACACTAGCTTAACATAAAGTAAGGAACACAGAGTCCAGTGATCCTCAACAATAAAGAACACAGTCTTGGTAAAAATCATTTAGGATAGTCACAAAACAAAAATAAGCAAAATAAATTAAAAGAATGGTCACTGAGGAAGTACAGATGTTGTACCTACTTGACAAAGACATTAAAACCGTCGTCTTAAATATGCTTTAAAAAGTAATGGACAATTAAATGAAATAAGAAAAACAATGTATTAGCCATATTAGAATATCAATAAAGAGACACAAATTACAAAAAATAGAGCCAAACAGAAACGGCACCTGAAAGTACAATTACTAAAATGAAAACGTTTTTAGAGGGCTTTAACAGCAGATTTTTAACAAGCAAGAGAATCAGTTCATCTGAAAACAGGACAATTTAAATTGAGTCTGAGAAGCAGATAGAAAAAAATAATGAAGAAAAGTAAAAAGAGCTTAAGGGACATGTGGGACACCATCAAGTGGGCCAAAATATGCACTATGAGAGTCCCAGAGAGAAAGTAGAAGAAAGAATATGTAAATAAATACTAAACAAAACTTCCCAAATTTGATGGTGGACATAAATCTACAAGTCCAAGAATTTCAAAAAAACTCCAACACCAAGAGACCCACATAAAGACAAACTGGTCAAACTGCCGAAAGAAAAAGACAAAGAGAATCTTGAAAGTAGCAAGGGAGAAGCAACTTATCATATACAATGGACCTTCAAAAAGATTAATAGCTGATTTCTCATCAACAGAAACTATAAGGCCAGAAGACATTTGGATGATATATTGAAAGTACTGAGAGAAAAAGAAGAAGAAACAAACCCCCCAAATCTGTTAGCCAAGAATACCATGTCTGGTGAAACTGTCCTTCAAAAATGAGAGAGAAATTAAGACTTTCCCAGATAAACAAAAGCTGAGGAAGTTTATTGCCACTATGTCCTGCCCTCTGAGATATGCTAAAGGGACTCCTTCAGGTTGAAATGGAAGAACACTAGACATTAAATTAAAGTCATATGAAGAAATAAAGATCCTCAGTAATGGTAAGTACCTGAGAAAATATAAAAGCTAGTATTGTTGTATTTTATGTTTATAATGTCATTTTATAATTTCCTGTGTGATTTAAAAGATGGAAGTGTTAAAAATAACTATATGTTTATGGTATTATACACATATAAACATGTAATTTGGGACAACAACATGAAGTGTGAGAAATATGGAGTACTTAGAAGCAGAGATTTTAAATGTTATTGAAGTCATGTTGGTATCAATTTAAGATAGATGTTATAAATTTAGGATGTTAATCACCATGGTAGTCACTAACAAAACATCTAAAAATATATTCACAAAAGGGAATAAAAGGAAAATCAAAATGGTTCACTACAAAAAAGTCAACCAAATACAAAAGAAGGTATTAATGGAAGAAATGAGAACCATAAAGGTATGAAGCATATAGAAAAATGTCAAAATGTCAAAATTAGTTCTCAGAATTACATGAAAGTCACATGGATTAGGTTCTCTAAGGCAGCAATTGGCAGAAAGAATTTTTTAAAAAAATGATAAATATATGTTGTCTGCGTGAGACTCACTTTAGATTCAAAGACACAAACACATTCAAAGTGAAGTGATGAAAAAAGGTATTTCATGCCAATAGTAACCAGAAGAGAAATGATGTTGTTCTTTTAATATCAGACAAAATATAATTTAAGTCAAAAACTGTTAAAAAATGAAAAGACCATTATATATCAATTAAAGGACATTATATATTGATAAAAGAGAGAAGACACAAATTCATCAAAAAGATATGACAATTATAAACATATATGCACCAAAACTCTGAGCCCCAAAATATATGAAGCAAACATTGAGAGAACAAAGGGAGAAATAAACAGTTCAATAGTAGTTGAAGACTTCAATACTTTCGATAATGTTTAACACTTCTAGAAAGAAGGTCAATAAGGAGATAGAGGACTTGAACCACCCTATACAACAACTAGACCTAACAAGCATATACACACACACACATATAACATTTTACCCAACAGCGGTAAAATGCACATTCTTCTCAAATGCACATGAAGTGTTATCTGGCATGCAACCTATTTGTGATTGAATGGCCACCAAAAAAGATCAATAAATCTTAAAAGACTGAAATTGTACAAGTATCTTTTCTAGGCACAGTAGAATAAAGCTAGAAATTATAAGTATTGCATTATTATACAAGGAAAACTGGAAAATGTATAAATTTGTGGAAATTAACACACTCTTAACCAATGGGTCAAAAATTAACTCACATGGGAAATTAAAAATACTTGGAGGAGGTGAATGAAAATTAAAACATAATACACCAACACTTAGGGAATGCAGTATAAGCTGTACTCAAAGGAAAATTTATAGCTATAAATACGTACATTAAAAAGAAGTATGATCTTTTGGTGTTATGATATACATGTTGATTTTCACCCAAGTCTCCTGGTTTATAACTTCCCTAGGCCTTGTTACAGCCTTTTGTTATAATGTTGGGTGTGTTAGGCCCACCCTTTTCCTACCTTCTTTTCACCTGCCCTAAGGCAGGACTCTAGTCTTCCCTCACCTATCTGATTGTGGGTCTTCAGGCCCTCCAAGAGAGAGTCCTGACCTATACTTTGGGGGAAGGAATGCTGACATCATGAAGCTTTAATAAAAACCCAAAAGGGCTGAATTTGAAGAGCTTCCAAATAGCTGAACATGCAGAGGTTCCTGAAGGGTGACATGTCCAGGGAGAGCCCATGTTCCACACCCCTTCCCCCATACTTAATTCTATGCATCTTTTTATCTGTATCCTTTGCAGTACTATTTATACGAAACTGGTAAATGTAAGTGTTTCCCTGAGTTCTGTGAGCTACTCCAGAAAATTAAATGAATCCAATTTTAGGAAGGAGATGTGGGAACCCCAAAGTGAAGCCATTTGTTCAGAAACTTGCAACTAGTGTTTGAGGGTATGGGGGACAGTCTTAGTGACTAAGCCTCCAACCTGGTAGATAGTGTCAGAACTGAATTAGAAAGCCCTCAGCTGGTGTCTGCTGCTTAATGCATAGGGAAACCCCCCCCACACACACATATTTGGTCACATAATTCTTCTTCTGTATCAGTGATCGTTGTTTTGGAGTGACAGTAGAGGTGAAATGCAGTTAAAGAGAGTCTTCCCTACATAGATCTCAAATTGAAAACCTAACTTTACACACGAAGAACTAGTAAAAGAAGAGCAAATAAACCTAAAGCTAGTGGAAGGAAGGAAATAATAGCAATTAGAGCAGATATGATAAAATAGAGAACAAAATACAATAAAGAGAATCAACAAAATCAAAAGCTGGTTATTTGAAAAGATGAATAAAATTAACAGAATTTTAGTAGATTGACAAACAGGAGAGAAGACAAAATAATCAGAAATGACAGTGGGGGCATTACTACTGCCCTGCAAAAATAACACAGACTTTAAAAATTTTGATGAACAAATTAGATAACATTAATTAAATGGACAAATTCCTAGAAAGATACAATTACCTAAATTAACTCAACATGAAATAGAAAATCTCAACAGACCTATAACAACTAAAGAGGTTGAATTAGTAATCAATAGCTTTCCAGCAAGGCCCAGAGCCAGATGGCTTCACTGGTGAATTCTATGAAACTTTTAAAGAATTTGCACCAGTCTCAAAGTCTTTCAAAACACACAAAAAACAACTGAAGAGGAGAAACATTTCCTAAGTGAAAATATGGGGCCAAAATTACCCTGATGTCAAAACCAGATAAAGACATTGCAAGAAAAGAAAATTACAGAACAGTAACAATATCCCTTATGAATATAAATGTAAACAAATTATTAACAAAATACTAGAAAACTGAATCCAACAGAATATTAAAAAGATTATACAACATTACCAAGAATGCAGAGGTGGTGCAACATAAGAAAATCAATATAATATACCACATTAATAAAACCAAGGCAAAAAAAGGCACGTGATCATTTCAATTAATACAGGAAAAGCATTTGAGAGAATCCAACAAAATAGAAAACTAGAAATCAAAGGGAGCTTTCTTACATGATAATAGGCATTTATGGAAACAAAGTAACTAATATCATATTCCATTATGAAAGACTAAATGACTCCTACAAAGATCAGGAACAAGACAAGGCTTTTACCATGATAAATCAGCAATTTGTGGAAAGTTCTAGCTAGAATCATTATACAAGAAAAGGAAATAATAGGCATCCAAATAAGGAAGGAAGAAATAAAACTGTTTCTATTTACAGATGACATTATACTATATGTAGAAAATCCCAAAGAATTCACAAGAAGGCTTATTAGAGATAATAAGTTCAGCAAAATTACAGGGTACAAAATTATGCAAAAGTTAGTTCTGTTTCTATACACCTATATTAAATCATCAGAAAAAGAAATCAGTAAATTAATATATATAACTATCACTATCAGATGATTACAGCATAAAGAATTTCTACAAATTTCTAAAAGTAGTTTTCTCAGAAGGAGAAACCTAAATATCCAAAGACAAATAATAAATTGCTTAGTCTCATGAATAATTAGGAAAATACTAATTAAAATGAGATACTGTCCTACACTTTTATACTCATTAGATGAACAAAAATTAATAAATCTATTGATTGTGCATATTTATGCAAGGAAATAAAACAAACACAAACTATGTGTTTGTATGGAGCTCTTCCATATTGCTTGTGGAAATATAGACTGGCATCATGTCTTCTGAGAACAATTTTAGTATCTAGTGACATTACACAATATGCTTAACCTGTAACCCAGCAAATCTATTTTCTGAAATCTATGTTTTTGAGACAGGGTCTCACTCTGTGGTCCAGACTGGAGTGCAGTGGTGCAATCACAGCTCACTGCAAACTCTTGCCTCTCAAGCTCAAGCCATCTTCCCACTTCAGCCTCCTAAATAGCTGGGACCACAGATGCACACCACCACACCGGCTAATTTTTGTATTTTTTGTAGAGACAGGGTTTCACAATGTTACCCAAGTAGGTCTCAAACTCTTGGGCTCAAGCAATTCACCCAACATGGCCACTCAAAGTGCTCATATTACAGGCATGAGCGACCGTGCTTGGCTGAAATCTGCTTTTTAAAAAAAATTCCCCTTATGTACATAAGGCATCCTGTCAAGCATGTTTGCATTGGCACTGTCATTTTTTTAATGTAATGATATCCTAATTATCCTACAGTGGCAAATGGATAAATACAACTTGTTCCATTTTTACTATGGAATACTATATAAAACTGCAATGAATAAATCAGATCTTCATATAAAAATTTCACAAAATATGCACTGACTACAGCAAATTCCAAAATGATACATACAGTATAATTCCTTATATCTATGTTAATATTCAAATATTTAAAACAATGTTGTTTATGGACTCAAATATGTGTTAATATCCATAATCATGTATTAAAACTTAACCCCAGCATAGTGGGAACCTTTCAAAATACTACAAAAAATTCCCTATTTCCTGAATGCTGCTTTTTGAGGCAGTTTGAATGGTGCACTTCACCCAATAAAGAAGACTGGCGCTTCCAGAAAACAAGTAGGCAAATGGTGGGTAAGGAGAGAGCTGGCAGTGGTGCAATGCATCCTGAGAGGCATACAGCCCATGAGTCTAATCCTGCCAAAAGAAAAGGTGATGTCTGATACCCAAAGAACGTGCTCTGAAAACTTTAGTTTCTCATGTGCTCCATCTGTTAAGAACATCAGTAAGCCTGGTAGTAGGGCCTGAAAAGTGGCTTTTATTTTTTTACCAGAAGAAGGTCTACTAAGCAGTGGGAAATGTTGGAAATAAGAACTTGGAGTTGCAAAGAAAACGAACACTCAAATAAAGGATTTCTCAGCAAGGCAAATTTACTTCTATAGAAGGGTGGGCCTCGTGGAGGGAGTAATGGCAAGAGCACACAGAACAAAGGGAAGGATTTTTGTCTCTAACATAGTTAGTCCCTGCTGTGTCCAGTCTCCATAGGCTGGGGTCGGACGATGGAACCTAAGCTGTTCCTGATTGACTACTTCAAATGGAATGGGGATGGGGGCTACAGAGCAGGCTCAGAACTAAGAGTACCAAATAACGAACAGATGTGAGTTGTTACAGATTGTGAATGGATGTGGGTTACAGATTGGGAATGGGTGTGGGTTACGGATTGGGAACAGATGTGGTTTAATGGATGTGGGTTACAGATTGGGAATGGGTGTGGGTTACAGATTGGGAACAGATGTGGTTTAATGGATGTGGGTTACAGATTAGGAATGGCTGGAAGGTTGTTTATCCTAACTAGGGACAAGGAGGCAAGGAAGTTAGGCTTTGAAAACAGGACAAGTGTAACCTTTGAAGAGGAACTGATTGTTTCCAACAACTTCTCCCTCTTGATTTTCATAATTTTTCCTCTTTAAACGTTTTAGAATCTACCTACAAGAATAAGTACATCTATAACAACTGCAAGAGGTAAGGCCTTGTAAATACCTTTGTAATTGTTCCATCAGGGGCTGTGTTATTAGGGATGGAATAAGGACAGGCTGGTTGGTAAGCTCTTGGAAGGGCTTAAGCTCACTGCATCTCATTAGATCTCCAAGGAATGCTAGATGTTCCCCGTCATGAGAGGCACAAGGTAAAACTGGCATCAGGAGATGGAGGCTGGATGGCCCTCAGGGGCTGACCCACAAGGTGTCAGACTTCAGGGAACAGCAGAGAGAGAGAGAGGGAGAGCTTGGCAGAATTCATTACCCCAGGCTGTGGGGTCTTAGAAGAGAGTTACCATACAGCTCATGTCCTCTCAGCTAGAAGAGGTAAAGGAGGTATCTTAGTTTTAGTCCGGTAGGACTTTCCCCAGAAACAATGGCCCATGACTCTGGAGGTGGCGATGCCTTCTTGATTCGAGTATGATGACTTCATCCTCTTTCTGCTGTTCAGACTGCGGTCTCAGTGGTTAGAAACACTAGGTAAGGTCCTTCCCAAACCGGTTCAAGTTTTCTTTCTTTCCAACTTTTGATGAGGATGTAATCCCCAGGCTGATGCTGGTATGCTAGGAACTCCATGGGTGGTGCCTGTGCTAAAAAACCTTTAGTTCTGAGGGAAGAGAAAGTGGAAGATCTGATCTTTTGTTTCAAACATAGGAATGTGAGCAGTGGAGTGTCAACAGGGCAACCCATTTGCATCTCACAAGGAGATAAACCAACATCTTTCTGAGGGGCAGTTTGGATTCTTAACAAGGCAATGGGAAGGCATTTGGTCCATGGCAACCGAGTCTCAAAGACTAATTTGGTTAAGTGACTATTCAAAATTTGGTTCATTTTCTCCAGCCTTCCTGATGAAGGCGGGTGCCAGGGAGTATGGTATTCCCATGTTATGTCTAGTGCTTGGGTTAATTTCTTAACATGTGCAGTGAAATGAGTCCCATTATCTGCCATACCTGGGTATAATATTTTCAATCAATGCTTTAACTACATCATTAGCAGTTGCACTTGAAAAGGGAATAGCTTCCACCTAGTGAGTGAGGCGATCTACTATCACTAATAAGTGATCAGTATAAATAGTCCCTTCCTGGTTTTGCAAGTGATTTAAAGCCCAGTTTAATGTAAACAATTCACAAGTTTGGGCAGACCAATTATTAGGCAGTCTTCCTGACTATTCCTGCGAGGGCTTTCCCCATCAACTACTGAATACCCATTGTGTCTTTTTCCTTCAGTTACCCAGGAAGAGCCATCTATAAATGAGTGCTACCCTGTTTTGAAAGGGATCTCTCTTAAATCGGGCCTGACTTTTGTGTGATAATCAATGAAATATAAACACTAATGCTTAAGTCCTTTTAGATTTGCATTGCCTGTTAGGAAACCTGCTGGGTTAAGTGAATTATCAGTGGTTAGTGTTAAATCGTCTCTTCCTAATACCATAGCTTCATACTTTAAAATCCTTGAGTCAGTGAGCCATCTTCCTGCTTTCTGGTTTAAAATAGTTCTAACTTGATGGAGTGTGCTGCCTTACGTATTTTAGATTTGGGCTAGAGGTTTCTCTGTACATAATGAACTGTAACTTAATCAGATGTGTACATAGACTGTAACTTACTCTTGTACCAGTCATGAGTTGTGGCCAGCTGTTCAAACTGTGTTCCAATAAGGCAAACACTGTAACCGATTGGACTGTTTCAGTACCTCAGTTCCATTTTCTGTATGTCACTTTTCTTTTTCTGTCCATAAATCCTCTGCAGCCATGAGGTAGTATAGAGTCTCTCTGAAACTGTTCCAGTTCATTGGGCTGCCTATTTGTGAATTATTCTTTGCTCAATTAAACACTGTTAAATCTAATTTTTCTAAAGTTTTTCTTGTAACAAGATGTGCAGGAACTTTTAACTGCATTTATAATATTTTAACTCTCAAGATAGATGGTGGCCTCATAGGTGTTCATTCTATTATTATTCAAACTTTTGTGTAATTTTAATTACTTCATTACAATGTTTAAAGGCAAAGGTATTGTAGTGGTGTTACTGGAAAGGGGTCCTGATCTGGACTCCAAGAGGGGGTTCTTGGATCTCGTGCAAGAAAGAATTTGGGGCAAGTCCATAGAGCCAAGTGAAAGCAAGTTTATTAAGAAAGTAAAGAAATAAAAGAAAGACTACTCGATAGGCAGAGCAGCTGCATGGGCTGCTCAACTACTTATACTTATTGTTACTTTTTAATTATGTGTTAAATAAGGGGTGGATTATTCATGAGTTTTCCGCAATGAAAATATTCTCAGTTTCATTCCCGGAACTGAGAGTTCCTCCCCTTTTAGATCGTATAGGGTAACTTCCTGACATTGTTATGGAATTTGTAAACTGTCATGGCACTGGTGGGAGTGTCTTCTAGCATGCTAATGCCTTATAATTAGCATATATGAGCAGTGAGGATGGTCAGAGGTCACTCTTCTCGCCATCTTGGTTGTCATAGGATTTTGTCTGGCTTCTTTACTGCAACCTGTTTTATCAGTAAGGTCTTTGTGACCTGTATCTTGTGCCAACCTTCTATCTCATCCTGTGACTAAAAATGTCTTAACCTCCTGGGAATGTAGCCTAGTAGGTCCCAGCCTTATTTTGCCCAGCGCCTATTCAAGATGGAGCCACTCTGGTTCAAACGCTTCTGACAGGGGTATATTTGAAGGTGATTGTTCGCAGAGAGAGGGAATGGTGGCAGTATATCAAATGCTGCAGAGTTCAAATGCGAGAAGTAACAAGTGTCCTTTGGATTGAAGGACCTAGTATATTCTTGTTGACTTGGAAGTTGTTTGAGTGGTGTAGTATGAATGGAGGTTGCGAAGCGATAGGAAACTGTGAGATAAAGACAAGGAATAGCAACAACATATGGGAAAGGTATATTTATTCCAATAGAATTTTGTTGTAAGATGGCCTGGACACAGTTCAAAAATAGACCTAGCTTGAAGAGGTTTATCACATGTTTTTCTCTGTGTGTATTCTTATTGCACTTTAAACCGATACACATTGTAAGCAGTTTCTCTGCTGAGAAGCAGTAAAGACGCAGCAAGTGCTTGTAGTCATGCAATATGCATTTTTAGAGACCTTGACTGCTTTGACTTCAGGCCACTATACATAAATGACAAGCAGCCAATTAAAGTTCAACAGGATGGGTACATTTGGGGCAGATTTACCTTAAGTAGGAATGAATTAGAGGTAGAAGGGGAGTTCCCAGTCGCTGACTCAGTTTAAAGGGTTAGGAGAAAGTGAAAGATGGAGAGGAATAGATCCAAGAATCAGGAAGAGACAAATGAGACTAAGAGAAATAAAATAGTATGAGAAATGAGGATTAGGAAAAGCCTTCCTCAGTTTGCAATTCCTGACCCATGAGAGTATATTTAATACTTCGTTTGCCTTCAGTAAATTAATTCACAGTTAAAAATGAATTATCTGTGTATAACACATTGTAAAACTACATGCTGTCTTCTTGAAGCAGCCAAGCTGAGGTAGTTAACTAAATGCTTACAAAAATGTTAATCCTGTGGCAACAACTACGAGAGGATTTTGTATACCAAGTAAAGTCAGAAATAAATGATCACAAATGAAGGTTAAGTCAGAACACCATCCTAAAATGTAAAAGTGGAAGATAAGAATTTAATAGTGATAATCAAAATAAAAGATAGTCAATGATCTGTTTTTAACAGGGTTGCCACATTTAGCAACAATGACAGGATGACCAGTTAAATTTGAATTGAAAATAAAAGACAAATAATTTTTACGGTATAATTACGTTCCATGCAATATGTAGAACAGACTTTATTGAGAACCTTAATTTGCTGTTTATATGAACTTGAGTTTTAACTGAGGGCTCTACATTTTACCTGACAGTTCCATTTCGCAAGTGCTCTCACTGATCTTCAGAGTTAAACAGTTACTTTCTTTCTGTTTCTTGCTCAATTTCATTTTCAACTTTTCTGTCATATTCTCTTTTTTTAAATATTGTATATATTTCAGAGTAGTAACAAATATAATGAAGTTTCAGTTATCTGAGATCTTATGTTTTAGACTAATTGCTTTACTTAGAACCTTTTCTCAATTATCCAGTCACACTTTGACATATTTCTGGTAATAGAGTTCATTAGTATTCTACTTTGCCTTAAAATTAATTTTGTTCGGAAGACCTAGTTCTAAATTTTATGTCTCTGAATTTTGGCTTCTCAGTAAACTTAGTTGAAAAACGCTTTGGTTATACTACCATACATTTTGTTACAGATGCAAAAAATGTTAGCTTCATATTGACAAATGACAAAGATTCTCTCCTTGACTAAACTCTAGTCAGGCTCCTCCCAAATCTCTTCACAATTAGGCCCTGACATTTGAACTTTCGTGTTCGTCTGTACATTGTCCAATTTTAGCAAGAAATCTAAGTCAGTTTAGCAATAATCCCCCATCCTCAATATCTGATCACTGTTGATATCTAATCAGGTTTCTCCTCCTCCACCATCCCAGAGGTGAGGTCTAATCATCCTGGCTAGCCTTCAGCAAGAATTCTGGTAGGTCAGCTTAGCCAGAAGCTACCCATACTCCTGCATTTTCCCCCACTGGCTCCCCACCTTTACCCTGATCCTGCTCCTTGGCTATACATTTTCACATTTCCTTGTAATGGAGCCCTATCTCGCTCCTCTATTACAAAACCTGCTTGTAGTGGCCTCCCTCAAATGAAGTCTTTCTTCCTGTTTTTAATGAGTGTCATGAGTAGTTTTCCTTCCCACACAGAAACAAGCAATTTTTTAAAACATTAAAAGAATTATTCTGAAAGCGACTCTGGGAAATAGACATGGCTGACTATGTTAATAAGGATTACTTTTGCAAATGTGGCTCATGTGGAACTCTATACCAATTTCCATCAACCCCCTTCTTTGTGCAGTAAAAGACAGTCAAGATATTCATTTAGGGAAATCAATCCTCCAAACTTAAGGTAGATTTCATTGCTTAATACTCTCTCCAAATACAAATATAAAAATGGATTAAAATGATTTATTCCAAGAGCAATGCATTTCTCTCAGTAAATTTTAAATGCATTAAGTTTTACTTTGTTACATGAAAAGGGTGTTAAAGTACATTGGATTTTACAAAAAACTTTCCATGCTTTGCAGTTGTATTCAAATCTGTATCTTCATTTCCCTTGAAATTATCCATGTGAAATAAACATTTATAATTTGATTCTCACTAAATGTAACCTATTAACATTTTAAAGTGTTCTTCTTAAGGTAAATAGCTTTCTCAAGATAAATGACATTTTATTCTTTTCCAAATAAAGTATACATCCATATTATTGATTATATTGCTGTATATTCTCGATATCACCAAAGAAGTACAACGCTTTGTAGTAAAACTAACGTGGGACTTAACTCTAGCTCCACTAATTTCTGCTGTGTGATATTATATAAGCCACTTAAACTCTGTAGCTCAATTTTTATTTTTGTGAAACTGATCTAATTAGAACTGCTTTATAAGGCTACTGTGAAAGTTAAAAATACTAATGCAAGCAAGACATGTTTAATGCCCGAATTATTCTGAGTGTTCATGGTACCATTTATCAGTGGGGAGTCTTACATCTGAGTCTTTTTTTCATTTAGAAAACATTAACATTTATTATATGGACATTCACAATCGTTTAGGATTCCTCACACCTTCCCTATAGAAAGGTGAATACATAGCAAAGTAGAAAGAATGTTGTCAGGAAACCTTCCAATGCCTTTTTCCAGTCATATTTTTCATCTTTTCATCCTCTTCCCCTGTCCCAGCTACTTGATATCTGTATGTTGGCTGTCATAAGATGTATAAGAGGAGGATGGAGAAAGAAATTTTCTTAGTGACATGTCACCTCCCTTGATCTATAAAACTTAGATCTTCAGAACTACTCTCTTGCAAACTCCTACCTCTGTCAGCATTTGATGCATTATTTAGAACTCAACTGTGAAACTCAGATCGGATCTCTTATCTTTCCTTTTGTGGCAAGAAAAAAAAAAAAAAAAAAAAAGCTACCACCAAAACTGCTTGCCTTCCTCTTAGTAATGCAGGTACAGATAGGTCTGACCACACTGCTGAGTTCTAACTAAAGAAATGTGGGAAGAAATAATATAAACTACTCACAGGCATCATCCATAACATTTCCTTCTGAATCTTTCTCTCCCTCTCTCATTCTTCCTCCATTTTCAGCCTGAAAGGTATCAACGAAGAAGCCAAATCATAGCTGAAATCCTAATTCCCAGTGTAATGGCACTAGGAGGTGGGAGGGGGAGCCTTTGAGAGACAATTAGAGTGTGGAGCCCTCATGAATGGGGTTAGTGCCCTTCTAAAAAGAAACACAAGATAGATGATTTGTCTCTTGACCATGTGAGGATACGACAAAAACATGACCATAGGTAAACCAAGAAGAGGGACTTCGCCAAGAATTGGCCATTGTGGCAACCTAATCTGGAACCCAGTTCCAGCCTTCAGAATTGTGAGAAGTAAATATTGTTCCAGCCACCCAGTCTATGGTACTCAGTTATAGTGGCCCCCACTGACTAAAACAGAAATTGGTACTGAGAAGTGGAGTGCTAGTGCAACAAATACCTAACAATGTGGAAGCAGCTTTGTTACTAGGTAATGAGTAGAGAGGCTGGAAGGGTTTGAGCTGCATGCTGGAAAAGGCTGCTATTATCATTAAGTGACTTATGAAGGTGATTCTGGTGAGGGCTCAGAAAGAAAAGGGGAGACCTGAAAATTCTAAGAGAATACACAAAGAATCAGCTATAGAATGTGGGTAGAAATATGAATATGAATAGTGATTCTGATGCAGTCTTAGACAGCAATAAGGAACATGTTATTGGGCAATGGAGAAAAGGAGATCCTGATCACAAAGCGGCAAAGAGCCTGGGTGAATTGTGCTTGTGTTCTCATGTTTTATGACAAATCAACCTTGAGAGGATAGAAGCTGGATGTTCAGCTGAAGAAAATTCTAAACAAAGTGTTGGAGGAGCAGCTTGGTTCTTCCTGACTGCTTATGGTAAAATATGAGAAGAGAAGAAAAAAAAATGAGTTGAAAATGGAATTGTTAAGCAAAATGAATCAGAACTAAAGATCTGGCAAATTCTCAGCCTGTCCACATTAGAAGAAATGTGGAAAGTGCATTGGAAAGAGAACACAAAGGGTGTGACACACCTGCCATTAGATAAAGAGATTAGGGTGGATGAGAACCACAGATTCAACCACCCATCTCAACAGAAGCCAGGACTAGAGATGGGCTCATACCAGCAGATACCCTGACAACTGGGACTAACAGAAACACAAAGTGAGACAGAATGAAGAAAGACTGTGAAAGTGTGCTGTCCTTCAAGAAAGGGGAAGGAGAACCCCAAAGGCGATTTGGAGACTATCTGGGCCACTGTCTAGGTTTCAACATGGCAGGTGGCCTCCAACAGAAGTCGTGGGAGTAGGCCACCTGGAGTTGCGGACTGGGGGATGCACAGCAGAGCCTTTGGGGCAGCATCTCAACCCCAAGGAGCAGTGATTTGGGCAGGGCCTTGCTGAGTCATGGGGTCGATGTTGTCACCCTAGTGGGACAGAAGTCAGCTCATCAAGCCAAAGAAGATTATTAACAAGACTTAATATCTCGTAGAGTTTGCCCTGCCAGGTTTGGGGCTTGCCTGGGGCCCAGCATCCCTTCTTTTGTTCTTCTTTCTCCCTTTCTGGATGGGAATATTTATCCCACATCAATCTCAGTGTTGTATTTTGGAAGAACATGACTGTGGTCACCCTGCATTTGGTGCTAACAAGTAGTGAGTACGTATGATAAACTACTAAGGAGTAACAACTGAGAATTTCACTATTCCCGAAGAAGCTTAAAAATTAACAGGCAAGTCAGGGTCCAGAGAAATAGGTGTGCATGAACTCAGACATCAAGAATACTAAACTAATATATCTGTATTTATAGTTACACAATAGCTAAATGTCATGGAAAACTAGAAAGAGAGAAATATTTATTTGAGGTAGTGAAGTTACTGAAGTGAAAATAGGCAAATGGTGGCAGCATACCAGAACAGCTTTCAAGGGGTTTAACAGTTAAGAATTTTGGAAGGAAGTATTTTACAGGTAATAGAAAAGTACAGAGGGGTGGCTTAAATTCAGTACAATATGTGCAAGGGTTAAGGGCACTGAAGATTGTCATAGGAGGACACGAGATGAATACCTACCCATCGAAACAAGGGAGTAGGAGAGACTTCCTGAAGGAAGTGTTCGCACCTGCTTCAGTGATTAAGAATCTAAAGATAATTTAGAGGAATTTTGGAATGTTTATACAGGAGTAAAGATGGTCAAAGATACTTACTTCCTTCTTCCCTGAATCCATAAATAAGTTACGTTATATGACAAAGAAAATTAAGTTTACAGGTAGAATTATAGAAGTAAAGATGGTCAAAGATGCCCATGTCCTTATTCCCCGAAATCATGAGTATTATATTTTGCTGTATGGCAAAGGAAGATTAAAGTTACAGATATAATTAAGATGCTTATCAGCTGACTTTAAAATAGAAAAACCATCCTTGTGAGCTCAGTGTAATACTTTAAAACTAGACGAGGGAGGCAGAAAAGGAGGTGAAGAAATGTGAGGAGGACCTTCTCCACCATTGCTGGCTCTGAAGATGGACGAAGAAAACCTTGGACCAAGGAATGCAGGAGCATCTAGAAGCTGGAAAGGGTAAGAAAATGGATTTTCCTCTAGAGCCTCAAAAACAAACAAACAAACAAACAAACAAACAAACAAACAAAAAAACAGAACAGAAAAGCAAACTGCTGAGATCTTGATTTTTGCCTGTTAATATCCACGTCAGACTTCTGACTGTATTTCTGTTGTGTTAAACCACTAAATTTGTGCAAATTTCTTCCTCTTCCAGCTCAGGCAGCCTCTTGACTTGTAGCTACATCACTGCAATCTCTTCCTCCAAGGTCACATTGCCTCCTCCCTCTGCATTCTGTGTCAAACCTCTCTGCCACACAAATGTCATTAGGTTTAGGGACCAAACAGGAAAGTCCAGGATAATCTTCTCACATGTAAAACTACCAGAAAGAAAGAAAAAAAAAAACAATACTGTTCTGTCTGATTGCTAAATTCTGAAAATATGTTGCATGCTATTAAGAAGCCAAAGTCAAAATTCTAGGTAATAGCAAGTCAATAAATTTGAAACGTAAATGCTAAAAATAACAAATGAAAAAAAGTTTTAAAGAATCACCTCTTTAGACAGCACATATATTATAAATTGGAGAAATGTATTAGTTTATACTTGGTAAAAAGATATATTGGTAGACAGAGGGGAAGACAGACAACTATACAGTATAAACTTTGGGGAAATCTTTCCCCTTTCTAATCTATTATGGGAGAAATCATAATTATATTTTATTAATTTAAATGACAAATATAAATTAATAGACCCTTTCAAACATTACAACTGAGACATTCCATCCCACAATTGGGTAAGAGCCCACGCTATAATCCCTATTTTATAAATAAAAAGATTAAAGCTAAGGGTATAAGTCATATAGAATACAGAAAAACTAAAACAAACACAGTTCAAGAAATGCTGTGTAATACCACATTGCTTTGTACAAATGTTATACCATTTAACACCGCTATTATGAAAAATGAAGTTTTCTTGTATCCCACTGCTATTTTTGTTATTGTTGTTCTTGCTTTGTTTTGAATGGAGTTTTGCTCTTGTTGCGGAGGCTAGAGTGCAGTGGCATGATCTCGACTCCACTGCAGCCTCCACCTCCCGGGTTCAAGTGATTCTCCTGCCTCAGCCTCCTGAGTAGCTGAGATTACAGGTGCCCGCCACCATGCCCAGCTAATTTTTGTATTGTTAGTAGAGACAGGGTGCCGTGTTGGGCAGGCTGGGGTCTCAAACTTCTGACCTCAGGTGATCCACCCTCCTTGGCCTCCCAAAGTGCTGGGGTTACAAGCATGAGCCACCGTGCCCAGCCTCCACTGCTATTAAAGAAAGTAGTTTTCTTATATCCACAAACTTAAAGATAAGTACAATATTATGTAGAGCTTGTGTTGAACTTACCTCTAATAGATCTCATAATTCCTTTCTCTCTGAATCCAGGTACTACAAGCTGCCTTACTTGTGGAGAATTTTCCTTGATGCTGCAGTTTCAGGGAAAGCATTGGCATCGGAAAAGCATATTTGCTTCACTGACCCAGTTGATGACATGAGTTATATCCATATCTACGAATTGAGAGGATTGATTTTTATAGAGTCACCTCACTGAGTTCAGGATTTCATTACCCACACCCTGTTGAGGACTGGTCATGGTAGGAAGCTGACCTAGTCTCAGTTATTGTGGTTGCCTACTGTATTTTATCTTAACTTCTTGTCTAGGTCTTTGATCCACCTTTATCTTCCTATTGATTAGCTTACTACTTGACTGGTTTTGACATATTGTCTCATTCCCGTTTATGGTGAAACAAGGTTCTAATGACTGGTGCCCCCTCAGAACTAGATTAGGATGAAGATATTACAAAGTTGTAGAAATTAGCTTATTAATGTTTCTGTTGATTTTTATGACGATGTTCCCACATTAGTAATCAGTTAAAATCAACTTTAAGTTATCTAGATCAAAAATAAAGAAGAAGAAATCCCATTAACTATGTCTCTCAATTGTTCTTCTCCTATTCCTGTTGACATGATTCTGATGCCTAGAGAGGTCCCCACTCCCAGGCTGTCTTCTTCCCTGAGTAGAATCACAGTCCTTCTCTATCAGTATTCTGCTGTCTTAAACTATGATTGAAATACCATTTTCTTACCTTGGCTTGCATATATTCTGTTTTTTCCATCTATCTCTTTCCAAGGACCTTTCTCTTACTACATTTGTCCAAATGAGAGGAGACCCTCATGCTCTCTAAGAATTTTACTCCCAAATCTTCCTCCACCTCCTTTTTCTATGCATTCCATTCATAATACATTCCCCTCTAGTTAAGAAGTTCTATAAAACTCTTGACTACAGGCAATCCTGACTTAGGATGGTTTGACTTAATTTTTTGACTTTACAATGGTACTAAATTGTCACAATTTTGACATAATATACAGTATTCAGTAAATTACACGAGATATTTATTAAGAAATACCCTTTGTGTGAGATGATTCTGCCCAAGTGTAGGCTAATGTAAGTGTTCTTAGCACATTTAAGGTAGGCTAGGCTAAGCTATGATGTTTGATAGTTTAGGTGTATTAAATGCATTTTCAATTTATGATATTTTCAGTGTGTGATGGGTTTATTGGGACATAACCTCATTATAAGTCTTGAAGTATCTGTGTAGAGTTTTGCAAATGAAAATTATAAAGTAAAAAGTTAAACATACATAAATCCATATACTTATATAGAATAATTTCCTCTCTGTAAAATGTCTATGGTGATGATAAAGAAAGGAATAAAATAAAACAGTAACAGATAAGATCAGGACAAAAGCAGTGACAGGAGACAAATTTATATTTAACACTATGTTAGAGACATTTGTCATGGTGTGGGGCTCATAGTACTGAGATGATAAGTAGGAATATTCCTCTAAGAGATTTGGAAGCAAGGATGTTTTGATAACTGGGACTGATAGGCCAGGTGTCTACCAGTCATTTCCTTTGCTATAGCTACTTTTAATAAGTGGACAGAACTTTAATCAGACCACCCAAGATAAAGCAGCCTCTCAGATCACTTTCATCTCAGTATTTCCTGAGTAGACCTCATGATAACATTCATCTACCCCCAAATCAGAAAACGGTTGGCTCCAGCCTAGAAACCAAAAAGGGGCTCATCTTTTGGTAACCAAGAGCAATTGAAAAGCCTTCCTTTCCCTCTTCCTCCACCCTCTTCTTCCACCCTTCTGTTACTTATTTCTTCTCTAGGTCAAAATTTGTGAGAGGATATAAGGAGAAAGAATAATATCTTTGTAGAAGGTCCTCTACCTTTGCCTTTAGAGTCCCACTTTTAGGAAAATGTTACACAAAATTATCTATTTGACCAGAAAATTTTTTAAAAAAATAGGTGATTCAAGAAGGATTTTTTTTTTTTGAGTTCCAGAATTAGATGTTTTCGTTTTTTTTTTTTTTTTTTTTTTTTTTTTTTAATACAGTACAAAGTCTAGACTATGCTTTGTAAAAATGTGGAAGTATAAAGCATGGCAAAGAAGAGGTCTTCTCTACAGACTCTGTCCCATGGGTGGATGCGTGATAAATCCTTTAAATTGCTTCCCAGGTGCTCACCAGCCTCAGTAAGAAAGCTGAGTGGACTGGTTTCTGCCGGAATGACTACTGGAGAACTGCCCAAGTGTAGGCTAATGTAAATATTGCTGACTCTGGTTGGTAGAATGAAAAAGGAAGTACTTCCAAATGGCTAAGAGAGCTGTGCTCCAGGGTGGAGAGAAGGAACCACTCCTGCTTAATAGACACTGTAGAAAGAACAGCTATTTGAAGCTGCCATGTTTGCAGTTTTCTTCCAAGATGCAATGTATGGTTAAAAACTTTAAAATTATTAGTGCTTTCAATTGACTCTATTCTATAGATTATATTTTAATTGAGAAATTATTCTCTCTGCAGGTGCAAAATCTGCTAGATAGAATATATTTTCAATTCTATTTTCTGTATTAAAATGCATAAATACTTCAGCTAAGATGTTTACAAAATACTGTTTTGCCTCCTTTCAGAGTACCTTTATTCTATAAACATTTTGCAAGACTAGGATAATTTGTTCCTATTTATGGTACTTTTAAATGTTTTGTAAAATTTAGATGCTACAAAATCATAGTCCTTTTCATTTCTTTGCAGTGCAGAACTGAATACAAATTTATCCAATTATAAAAAGGAGTACCATCAAAAGATTCTTCCCATATGTTGAAATACTCGACAGCACAATTTCAAAATTATATCTTTTGGCCTGAGCTCTCATTAATTAATTTACTAATTTCCACCCTTGCTCTTGCTGAGATAACTTTAATCATCTTTTTGTTTGCAACCGTTGTTTTTAAAGATATTTCAGCTCTTATTGATATTTTTATCTGACTTTTGTAATAGCATTCACAATGATGTCAGCTAGTTCATCTTTGATAAGAAAAGCCCTGGGTTAC
Source organism: Rhinopithecus bieti (assembly GCF_001698545.2). Lineage (NCBI taxonomy): Eukaryota > Metazoa > Chordata > Mammalia > Primates > Cercopithecidae > Rhinopithecus > Rhinopithecus bieti. The sequence continues at coordinate 653,147 of NW_016804209.1, read as the reverse complement.
TGACAACAATGGATACGGAGGTACATCTTGTGAGTCTATAAACATTTAAAACTATGAGAAAACAGCCTAAAAGAATCTTGATCACCTTTCCAGAGCTCATAGTAAGGAAGACCTTTTCCTTTCCATTGTTTTCCATATTGATTTAAAAGGAGTACTGGACAGAATTCTTGACTGATTCATTTATACTCAAATCATTTTCCACATAGCACCAAAGTGTTTGACTCCAAACCCCTACCTTAGATGAAGATGCTCCTAACAGTTCTGGTTATCAGGAGACTTAGCCTCATATCTCAAGCTTCGGCCAAAAGCAAAAGTGGGGTCAGGCATGGCTTTTTAATGAGAAAAATGTGTAGGCATATCCCTCATTAATACTGCATGGGGAACTTTGGGTTCCTATGAACCTATGCAAATTGACTATTAAAAGAAATATTAGTTTGGACTCATAATGGTACAAAAAAACTGTATTAATAAAAGAGGATATAAGTAGGTATAAACTAGGAAATCGGGGAGGAAATTGGGTGTCCTGTACTACATTGATTGGACCCATTAGTACTCTCTGTAAATTTGACGAAAGAAAAAAAAGTCAAGCATAACATAGTCATCCCACACACACGTACCATCCTATAATGATAATAAGAGATTTGTTTTGGCCAAAGAATTCCTTGAGATCAACAATGTATCAAAGATTCTATCTTGTCCTCACTCCTGACAGGTCAGGGCTAACCAGGTTCTATGTGAATATATCTAAGTACAAGGAAACAATACTTCTCCATTACTTGGGAAGAACATTAAATGTCAGTCACAGCTTCAATGAAATCTTTTTAAAGCATCACATTGCCCCGGTCTCTTGATATCTAAGTCAACTAGTAACAATAGTGGCTGGTTCTCCAGTTGCCAAAAAAAAAAAAATGGTGGCATCCAATATTTGATTTCTAGGCAGCCTCACTAACTTATAAAGCTCTTTATCTACTTAGCACATTGGTTTTTGCATAGGATGGACTCGATATATGTTTCACAATTAAACTGGGAAACATGCATGTGAATTATTTCTGGAAATAAATTTTTCACACAATGTCAATTTATATGAGTATATATTGGTGCCTAGGAATCGAGTGTCTTTATTTTGCTGACAGTTTCTTAAACTTGCAAAGCCTATTACTTCCCTAAAGTCTATTTTAATCTTGAAAAACTTCATTTTCCTTTCATGTACGTGTGCTATTATTTTAGCTGGGAATAAATTCCAGAGCATTGAACCACATTCTGCAAATTGTATGAAGTTTGAGAATATGACCTTCTTCTCCAAAGTGGCTGTTGAAAGAGTTGTTCATCTGATGGGTTTCAATGGTATTGAATGACCTTTCTCCTTCTCATATTGGAAAATGTGTTTTCTTTAAACATACAATTGAAAAATCTTGCCATTATTTTGAATTATCTTGTCTTTTAAACAAATTTTATGTCAGGAGTTACTTCAGCTCCTTTTCAATATAAATACTTTTTAACCTGTCTATTTTCTAGAGTGTAAGTATGCTTTTCTTATTTCTCTAGTATCTTCGACTGATTTATAAGGTTTTATTTTTAACTTATAAGTTGTAGTTTTTCAGTTCTAGGGCTAAGAAGGTGATTTTTCTTACTATGGTGAATTCTTTTACAAAGAACATTTCTAGTGTTCTCTACCTTTTCTATGATCACAGCTCACTTTTATATTTCCTGTAATTTTGTTTTTCTAACCTTACTCCTTTCCTATAAAAGTTAATTGTTGAACTCTTTCACATTTCTTGCCGGAATTGTTTTCTTTTCTGACTCCTGTTTCGTTCTAGGTTCTTCTGCTCCATTTTTGATGCTAGCATTCCTATCTTCTCTCATTTATCGGTGTCTCTGCCTACCTTCTCACATTGCATTACAGTGACTAATATACATGCTACAGACATCTCTCTGGGCCAGGTCGTCACATTTTATGTATTTGAAAATATAGTTATCTCCAAACCTACTTCTCCATTGTTGGAGAAAGTACTTTGGCGCCTTCTGTACCACACAAAGTTGGAAAGTTTACAAGGTGACAACAGTCTGAATTTAAGAACTCTGGAGATCCACACATGTGAGTAAAGATAAGTGACAATTTGTAATAATGAGGGAAGAAAAGCGAGCAGCAAGTGATAAAGAGAACTTTAAGAGAAAGAAAAAAATAAAATGAACAAATAAGATTATAAGAAATGTTAGGCAAATCAACTTTCCTGATTTGTATCTTAAGCATATTAAAGAAGTGGAAGCAAGTTTCTCATCAAAATATTTAATTCCAAGGGAATATTTTTTAATACAGAATATCCCAGGCAGCAGGTATGGTTCTGGAGATGGGGTTTTAGATACTAGAAAAGAATGGTGTACACTTCATGCCTTCTGGGAGTTTAGTTTACTTACGGTGAGAAAACCGGAAACACAAATAATTGCACAAGAAAATAGGAAGTAATACAAGGTAACTTTTGATTCAGTGGTGAATAAATGGAACAAACCATCACAACTCCAAAATCAGAAGAGAAAGGAGTTTTATGACTTAAATCAGTGCCTTGATACTATTGTATTATTATTTTAAAATGTATTTCTATTAAACAATAATGCACATTTTCTGTACTTTTGTATATGATTTTGAAACCAATAACTTGTTGATTATTAAAACTCAAACATCCTTGTTTAATTAAAAGGCAGTTTCAGTATGAGTAGAGGTTATCCATTTTATTATCATTTAAAAGCATTAGCTTTGAGCTTGAAAAGGAAGACATGATCTCATTTTTATGTAGAATTTTTCAAAAGTTGAACTCACAGAAGTATAGAGTAGAATGGTGTTTACCAGAAGTGGGTGTGGGAGGGTGGGTTGCACTGATGTTGGTCAGAGGATACGAAAGCAGAAGAAAAAGTTCAAGAGAGTTATTGTATATCATAGTTAATAACAATACACTGTATTCTTGTGAATTGCTAGGAGAATAGATTTTAAGTGTTTTCACTACAAAAATAAGATGAGTATATGAGGTAATGATACATTACCTCATATACTCTTGATTTAGCCATTTCATAAGGTATACATATTTAGCTTGATGCAGCCATTTCATAATGTATACATATTTACAAACATGTTTAATGCAATAAATATATAAATTTTATCAATTAAAATAAATAACTTTTAAAAGAAAAGGAGTTTCAAATGTCTGCAACAGAAAGTTTGAAATGTTTGCGATTTAATTAAAGAAGGAATGATCACAAAATACGTGCATAAAATGGTAGTCTTGAATAAGCATTCATCACCACTTAGAGCTGTAGACCTAAATATGCAACTGCCCAGGTGTTTGGTAATCAGGAATGAATAAATGCTTGCTCCTGGGATGCCAGATGGAGAAGGCCAGACAGTCTTAAGGTAAGAAAGAAAACTGAAAGTGAAATTTAAGACTGTAGCTAAATCATAGATTGCATTAAATAAATGATAAAATAGCAGGGTTTGAGAGAGAGGTTGTCAGTAACTGGAAACCATTTTAACTGCTTTCTTTTAAAAAAATGTTCTTCAATTTTCCACTTTTCTGCTGAAGCTATCAAGGAAGATCACTGCAATTTTGTATGAGATGTTCCATAATTTTTCCATGGCACTGATTAAAACTCAGTAGCAAATATTTTGTGCTGCCCCCACATCTACCTGAAAATGGATGCTAATCACAACAAATGACTGAAATCTTTCTCAAGAAATAATATGCTGCCATTAGGCAATGGGGGTGAAAGGAACAATGCACTGAATAAATGCCTTTATTCTGATATTATTTGGGGTCCTTTTCCCCCCAGCATTTCAGATTGCTATAGTACAGCTTGGATGCACTCAAAATATACCCTGAAGGGAATGAACTTGAGCTTCCTGAAACTCACTGACAGAAGCTCAGGAACAGCTGTGAGTGAATCTGCATACACCTTGCATCTCCTCTTGAAGCACTGCTGGCCACACAAAGCCTCACTGGTAAAGTTTGAAGCAAATAATGGGTTCAGCACTTCCCGAGCAGGAGATGCTCCTGAGAAGACAGTGTCAGGCCATTTGGTTATAAAATTATTTGGGAAGGGATCATAAATAAAGTTTTCGCTTATTTGTTTATATATTTCCTTAGAAAATCTCTAATCAACTTACCTTAGAAAAATTTTTAAAGCAAAACAGTTCACTATATTTACTATTTTGAAAACACCTGAAGGGGAGCAAGATAAAATACATGATGACTACCACGGAATGGAAGGCCCTTTAAAATCTTTCCTGATACCTAATGCTTCCGCTGCCTCAAACGGTGCTGCTTTTGCTCCTGCATGAGTGTATTAGTCATTCTCATGCTGCTAATAAAAACATATCGGAGACTAGGGCATTTTTAAAAGAAAGAGTTTAATGGACTCACAGCTCCACGTGACTGGAGAAGCCTCACAATCACAGCAAAGACAAAGGAAGGGCAAATGCGGGCTCCTACCTGGCGGCTGGCAAGAGCTTGTTCAGGGGACCGCCCAGTTATAAAACCATCAGATCTCGTGAGACTTACTACTGCGAGAACAGCATGGGGGAAATCACCCTCATGATTCAATTCTCTCCGCCTGGGTCGGCCCTAGACACGTGGGGATTATACAATTCAAGGTGAGATTTGGATATGGACACAGCCAAATCTTATCAATGAGCTAGAACTGGCTACTCACCTCCACCAAAACCCTTTGCATTTTCCCATCTCTGTTCAAACTTGCTGTATTTTTCCCTGTGCTTAAAATGTCCTCCTTATTTCTCTGGTAGATTCCTAAAAGGTTAACAATCAGAATATTTCCAATGCTTCCATTCTACCCTTGACCCTCCAAGTAACTGCCGCTTTCTTCCTCTAGCTTTACCCACAGTACCTTGTAAATATTTTATTGTTGCCTTCTATTAATGCTATCTTAGTTTGATCTCCTTAATGGCAGAAATCGTTCCCGAATCGCTGGAACTAAGCGTAGTGATGGGCATATGGTAGAAACTCATCAAATATTTGTATAAAGAAACAACCAAAAAGATAGAAGGATGCAGAGGTTGGCAAGGAGAGAAAGAAGAGAAGAGATAGAGAAATGAGGATATGAAGGAGAAAAAGGAAGGGAATGGAGGGTTGGAGTGAAGGGAAGGGGGAATTACATAAACAGAAAATAAATCTCCAACCATGTGAGTAAAATTAAAATGTCACTATTCATCAAAAATAAAAAATCTAAATTTAAAATGTGCTAAGTTGGGAATTACAGAGATCGAAAAGTAGTTAGTAAATACCTATAATAAATATCTTGGTAGGTAGCACAAAGCCGATAAACATGAGAGTGACTGTGAAACAATATTCCAGAGTCCTGAAGTCAAAAGGACTAATAGTTAATATTTTGTCAACTTGTATCTACTTTTGTTAGAATCAAAAGAAAAATAAGGCAGTTGCCATCACTTAGGGGTGAAGACACCAACATCAGTTTCTGAGCCTGAAATGAACATTTTTGAGAAACATTCTAATAACATGTATCCCTAACTACACGTTAAAGACTGATGACATTTATTCTAAGATTATATTTTAGAATTTACTAGCAAAAGTAGAGTGATGATGGAAATAATGGGATAGGAAAAGAGAGGGGAAAAGAAAAGCACAGATATTTTATCCTAACATATTCACATGTTTAAGTCTATTCAAAATATTTTACATATCAAACCTGTATTGGCCCAGATCAGAAATGAAAAATATATAAGTCAAGCAGAACTCATTTGGTGAGATGCAAACCATCTGGATTACTATCAGAGATTTTTAATTTCTCTCATATTCCAGTACATTTCATTTCAATTTCCTTGAATCAGGACTTTATTATATCAGGTTAATGAAAGAAATCTATTTCTATCATATATATGGTTACTTTTGGATTAATTTGTTAAATAGGCTTTAGTTTTATAGTTTCTTCAAATCTCTCTCTAACCTGAAGCTTCCTTCTAGGTATTTCCCTAATATATCAGGGTGACATATTTATAGATTATCTTACTTCACCCCACTGTAATGGGTTTGGTCATGTTTGCCCACTACATGAAAATGTGATGACGTTTTCCTCAACCAAGATTGTATTTGAGAGGGGAAAAAAGTGAAAGAGGAGAGATGCTTCTGTTTTCTTTCCATTCTTCCTTTATTCCTTTAGTCTTTGAGTACATTGAGTTGAGAACAGGACAAACTGAGTGGACTGGAAAAAAGATAGAAGCTTGACAAATAATCAAAATTATAGGAGCAAATTACTTCTAAAACAGCTTGCTGCAGTTTTCTCCCTGGCCAGCACAAATTTCTGTTTAGAAGAATGTTAGAGAACCACATTTTGTTTTCAATATTATCAAAGAGTTGCCTTCTTTTAAAGAAACCAATAATTAACCGATGGTTCTGAAAACGGTAATCGCTTATGACTGTCATTGAAATCACTCTTAGTGGAATATTGATGGCAGGTTCCAGAAACATTGCCAGAGACAAAAAAAAAAAAAAAAAAAAGATTACCTGAAATATTTTTCACGTAGCTTCTTTGTGGATGTCTCTAAATTCGATTTTCTTTTTTTTTTTTTTTTTTTTTTGAGGATGGAGCTCGTTCTGTCGCCCCAGGGCTGGAGTGCATGTACGCAATCTCGGCTCATTGCACGGCTCCGCCTCCCGGTTCATGGCCATTCTCCTGCCCTCAGCCTCCCTAGTAGCTTTTTTGGGGGACTACCAGGGCGTCCGCTGCCACGCCCGGCTAATTTTTTTGTGTTTTTAGTAGAGATGGGGTTTCACCGTGTTAGCCAAGATGGTCTCGATCTCCTGACCTCATGATCTGCCCACCTCAGCCTCCCAAAGTGCTGGGATTAGTTTCCACATTTTTAACGCAAAAATGTGTCAGTAGACCTCAGTCCTCAAATTGGCTTCAGCTCTATCATTTTTAGGATCTCTGCTTTGTACTATTCACTGCCTACATCAGCTTAAAGCAAAGCAACCAAATGAGTAAGGAAACAATGATTCCTGAAGTGAAAATAATTCAATATATTTGGGAAGGCCTTTAAAATAGTTTTTAACATAAAAGAATAAAAATATAACCCCACTGTAATGAGTTTGCGAGGCAAATTACAGTATGCCTGTGGGAAAGCTTTAATTTTCCTTTCCATGGTGCAGTTGGGGTAGGGTTTAGGATGAATAATTTATATCTTGAAATAATCCAAGCACCTCACTTTGTGAGTGTCCCAGCTGCCTCTTCATCATCTCATTCAAAGGCTAGTGACACGGTGTTCACTGTTTGGGTAATGAATTCTTTAAAAACCCAGACTTTGTCACCATATAATATATCCATGTAACAAAACTGCACTTGTACCCCCGAATCTATAAAAATAATAAAATGCATTAAAAAATGATGCATTTGTATCCCACCTTTTAAAATTTATTCTCTCCTTGATGTGCTGCTAATATCATAAGAAATGCATCAGTGTGGTGGGTGGGGAATCCTATAAAACCATAAAACTAAATAATTAGAGCCTGAATAAATAGGCCTCTGACCTCCCATGGAGACCTTGAAAACCCTTGGAGATGAATTTTGTACCTTTATTGCATGGTTCTTCTTGACAGTGTCATACAAGGCATGGAGAAGAGAATTCCTTTTGGATACAGCGTTAGCAGAAAGAGGCCTTCATAGTATGGTGAGCTGTTCCAACCAGGGGAGAAATTGCTTCTTATAATACTTGGATGCCTAGTGCCTGACTTATTAGGCACTCAATAATGGGTGATAAATGAATAAATGAATGACCCAGTCAGTGAGCAGGAAGGAGAATTCTATTTGATCCTTGCACAACCTACTTCTAGTTAAGTGAACACGCACGTGCCGTTTTATCCACTTAAGTTTATCAGTTTTCTCATCTAAGAAATCATAACAGAAATAAGAGTTCCGGCCATTTAACAGGGTTAGTCTGAGCTTCACATGAGATAATGGATGTGAAAGCACTTGAAAACCTACCCATATCATATGTTTTGATAAGACATGGAGAAGAGAATTTCCAGCACTTTGGGAAGCTGAGGTAGGAGGATCTCTTGAGCCCAGAAATGTTACCAGCCTGAGCAACATAGCAAGATCCCACCTATAAAAAATAAAATAAGCATACAAGCATTAGTTGGTGAGGTGGTACACAGGTTTATAGTCTGGAGGTTGAGCAGGAGGACCACTCAAGCCCAGAGGTTTGAGGCTGCAGTGGGCTATGATTATCCCACTGTATTCCAGCTTGGGTGATAGAGCAGAACCCCATCTCAAAAATAAATAAAGAGCATGCTATTGCTCTCTTGCTCCCTCTTGTGCTTTGTGATAGATCTGCTTCCCCTTCACCATCAGCCGTGAGTAGAAGTTTCCTGGGGCCCTTACCAGAAGCAGATGCAAGCCCTATGCTTCTTGTACACCCTGTAGAACTGTCAGCCAAATAAATATCTTTCTTCACAAATCACCCAGTTTCAGGTATTCCTTTATAGTAATGAAAGTTGGACTAAGACACCATATTAGAATGGAAACGATGTATGTACCCTTCCCCGCAGGACCTGCTGGCATGATTTACATATACGCTCTTATCTTCATGGTACTGCTTAACCTAAGGAAACCGGCTAGCCAGGCTGGATTGGCTTCGTCCTCAATGAAACCATATTAATGCACTGAAAAAGCTGGCTTTAGTACTTCCTCACCTGCTCCTAATTTGCACGTAGGTCTGTTAGAAATTGCCTGACACAATTTCTATTCAATTTCTCAGAATTCTGATATGAATGTCTTATTTCTCTCTCCTCTAATCTTTGAACACACTACATTAAATAGGCTCCAAACCCTTGTCAGTGTCTCAATAAGTAGCTGTTGGCCCTACCCTGGAGCTGATCTAGCTCTGTACATCTTTCCTCTATTTTTGTCCTCGACCCTAATTCAAGTCTCAGCATCTTTTTATATCTACAATATCAGGATGGCCACATTGATGCTTAAAAATAGGCACTGCAGACACTGGGACTCAGAGCCTTCCTGTGTTAGTCCCGCTGCTGTGGAGAGCATCGCATCACAGAATCCATTCACATTGTATCGAAGGTGGCTCTCTTGGAACCCCCTGGACTTTCCGTTCGTTTTAAGAAATATTTATTAGCATCTACAAAGTACAAACTGTATTTTAAATTATGCACGAAACATCTGATTTCTATAACTTAACGTTGTCTTCCTCTGTTCCTTCATAGATATTTTTGTTTGTTTACTCTTCCAGTGTCTATTCAAATACAAGCCAATAAGAAGATACACACATTATTATTTCCCCCACATTCTTCCATGAAAACTTAAATTGTAAACTTTTCTTCCCTATAAATCTTCACTCAACAATGCATACCTATAAGTATGTGGATAGTCTCCAAAATGTTCTCAACTGCATAATATTCCACGGACAGATATGTACTATCATTTTTCCACCAGTCTGCTACGAGTGGAGTCTCGGCTGCGTCCAATCTTCTATTACAAATGATGCTACAAAAATTAACCTGGACATGCTGTTTTCATACATACGGTCATAGGAACGTGGAATTGCCTTGTCAAAGCATTAATGCATCTGTCATGTTTCTAGTTTATAGCTTTTACTAATCTTCACTCATCGAATTTGTTTCATTTTGTACTCCCAAAGGGTGAATATTTTCACACTTTGCTGTTTCTCTTTTGACTTTGCTTATGTTTGTGTTTTTGCTGTGCAGAAATTTCTAAAATTTGGCAAATATTTTCTTTTATGGTTTCTGGATTTTGAGTCATCAGGCCTTTTAGATATCTTTTTTGTTTTGATTCTTTGACATTTATTAAGGATGACTTTCTGGACCAGAACGTGACCAATTTTTATGTATGTTCCACATGTGTTTGAAAATTATGTGTAATCCATTTCCATACAAAATTCTAGATGTGTATGTCCTTTGGAGGCTATTAATCAACTTTTTCAAGTATTCTATAGCTTTGCTTTTCTTTCTATGTGGCCTAACAATTTCTGAAAACTGTAAGTTAAAATCTCCAAATGTATTTTGATTTATTTATTTCCCTATAGAATTCTGTCAGCTGTTGTTTTTTATAAGACTATATTGTTTTGGCACAGGTGTCTATGATCAATTTTTTTTTGATGAAATGTCACTTTTATTTGTATGTAACTTCCCTTTTTTGTTCCTTATGACTTTTCCCTTTAATTCTCCCTTGGGGGAATCTGATAATATGCTTTTGGGGCATTAGGGACGAGCTAACCCAGGTGTTAGCTTCTCCTTTGTATGCCTCTTTAGAGACTTTGATAAAATTGGCTTTAGAGTGCAGCATTTTTTATATTAAATACAGTTCTAAAACCTTCCAATCACACCTTCTCTTCTGCTATAGTTTGGATGTTTGTCCGTTTCAAATCTCATGTTGAAATTTGATCCCCAGTGTTGGAGGTGGGGCCTAGTGGAAGGTGTTCAGGTTATAGGAATGGATCTCATGAATATATTGATTAGATTAATGCCCCCCCTCAGGAGTGAGTAAGCTCTGTCTCTTCAGTGGTTCCCGAAAGAGCTAGTTGTTAAAAAGAGCCTGGTATCTCCTTTCTTGCTATGTCTTGCTCCCTCTTTCTTGCTCCCTCTCTTGCTGTGTCTCGCTCCCTCTTTCTCTTGCTATGTCTTGCTCCCTCTTTCTTGCTCTGTCTTGCTCCCTCTCTTGCCGTGTATCTCTGCACAGCTGGCACCTCCTCACCTTCTTCGTTGAGTGGAAGTAGCTTGAGGCTGTCACCACAAGCAGTTACTGGCACCATGCTTCCTGTGTAGCCATTAGCCAAATAAATGTCACCTCTTTATAAATTACCCAGTCTTAGGTATTCTTTTATAGCAACACAAAACAGACTAAGATGCTTCCTGTATAGGACATTTTATATTTCAGGGAATCTGTTAGTATCTCAACTCTAGGTGCTTTTTTCAAGGAACTACCCTGGGTATATTCATCCTGATGTGGTAAATGATAGTGGAATTCATAGTGGCCAACCTATCAACATGAAGTAGAACTGTTACCATTTGCTCATTAGTAGCACCTCCTTGATGTTACCCCAGTGAGTCCATTGAGCACTGAACTGCTTTTATTGCTTTTTGGCCCCTAAATGGATCTGGCACAATCAATGATCCAACCAGGGCACAATCCGAAGAGCTGGCAAGGGCTCTCTTTGGTACTCATTCTTTCTACCAGGATTTTCATTTCCTGAACTTATGTTATGTCCCAGTCATCATCTAGCAAATCAGCAGCTTCTTGTAGTTTAAGTATTAGCTTCTGGGATAAATAAATGTTCTGTTGTTTCTGGGATATCTACAGGGTCATATTTGGAATCAGATAGTAGGAATCAGCAGCTATTAGTTCACCATGTTGTCTAAAGTAGTCATTTTGTCTCTCCCACCACTCCTAATAAATGCATATTTCACAGTTTACAGTGAACCTCACAACATCTATCCTGGAATGGTGGCAGAACATATTTTCAAAAAAAACAACAACAACGAAAAATAAGGCTTAATGGACATTTTCAACATAACTGAACTTCATAAGAATGCCTTTTACACATGGACAGAGGATATGGAAATTTATGCCATCTCAAATATGCCATGTAGACTATTTTGTATATGAGAAGGATATTTTCTCTCTGTCATGTAGTTTCTGAATGAAATGTTTTCATGAATATTATAGCTTAAATTATCTCCATTTCATTAGTTTAAAAGCCCAAAGAAGAAATCTAGTGTAAAAATCTTTCACTGAAATACTCAAGAGCTATATACTCTGTTTTTATTTTTAAAAAATAGTCCAAAACACAACCATGACACAGGTTGAGCTCAGAAAATACAAGTCATAAACTCAGTTTTTGAAGAAGAGGTAGTACTGTCTAGTGTTACAATCCTGGGCTTTAAAATACAATTAGTTGTTGAACAATCATAGTTTTTTCTCCAAGATGAACAAATAGGGAGAAATTCAAGATAATGAAGTAAAAGTGGAAAATGAGAAAAACAGCAGAGTCTAGGATAAATTTCAGGTTTGGGCCATTTGAAATATCGGGAAAAAAATAATCACCAATCACCATGCATCTGGTGAAAACCCTACCTGGAGAAAGTGAACAGTAAAACACAGCTACTCATGAAGCTATAACACTACTAGGAAATCAAATCTTTGTTTATAAACATGAGTACTTTCTTGCCAAAACGCTAAAGCTGCTTGACAACCCTTTGTTTCCACCATCAATTGTACTCTTTTTTGTTGCTAGTACCTGGATAGCTAAATACAGCTGGAGAAAACGATATAAAATGAATGGATATAACCATAAATGCACACTTACTAGATCTTAAAACTGCTTACTGGCTGAGCATGATGGCTTACACCTATAATCCCAGCACGTTGGGAGGTTGAGGTGGGTGGATCGCTTGAGCTCAGGAGTTTGAGACCAACCTGGGCAACACAGTAAAACCCTGTCTCTACAAAAAATTGAAAAATTCTCTGGGCGTGGTGGCGCACGCTTGTAATCCCAGCTAATGGGGAGGCTGATGTGGGAAGTTCACTTCTGCCTGGGAAGTCAAGGCAGCAGCGAGTCATGATCGCACCACTGAGGTCCAGCCTTGGCGACAGAGACTGTGTTTCAGAAAACAAACAAACAAACAAAAACCACAAAGCTTTTACTATATTTCTTCAGTTAACTAATTTTCATGCTCCCTGCTCTGACAATTAGAAAAGTTTCTATAATTTCTTCCAACTTCCTAGCCTATGCTACAGCCTCCTAAATCTCCCCAATTGTCTTGCTCCTCTCAAATAATCTCTTCATAAACAGCTAATGAACTTTATGTTTTCTTTAACTTTTTAATAAAAGGTAAAATATATGCACAAAAGTCAAAATATCATAAGTGTACCACTTCATAAATTTCCCCAAACTGAAAATAGCCATATAACCATTAGCAGTCAAGAAACAAAACATTGCTGGCTTGTAGCATGTTTAGTTTTGTTTATTTCTGTCCTTTATTTAATGGATTTATAGAGAATGTATTCTTTATTGACTGGCTTTTTTGGTGGGAATTATGATCATAAAATGTAATCCATGTTGTGTCTATTGTGTACTAGTATTTTATTATGTGAATATATGTTTGGTATATACTATTATATACTTTCATTGTGTAGATATACTAATAGATACTTAGCCACCTTTAAATGCCCATTTATGTAAAAGGTACTTGGTTAGTTTACAATTTAAGCATATCGTATAGTAGTATTTCCATCAACATTTCTGTTGATATCTTTTGGTGAGCATATATATGCCGTGCTGTTGCATATATATCAAAAAGTGCACTACATTCAGTTTTACCAAAAAGTGTATTTATTCAGTTTTCCTATGTATTTTCAGTTTACCACAATTTAACACCAATTTACATTAACAACAGCGTGAAATTACAGTTTCATCTACAGTTGTAAATGAAAGTGGCAGCTGTTTCAAATATCTGTCAGCACTTGATATTGTCAGTCTTTTTTTTTTTTTTTTTTTTTAAGACAATGTCTCACTCTGTTGCCCAGGCGGGAGTGCAATGGCCTGATCTCGGCTCACTGCAGCCTCCACCTCCCGGGTTCAATCAATTTTCCTGCCTCAGCCTCCTGAGTAGCTGGAATTACAGGCAGGCGCCACCAAGCCCTGCTAATTTTTGTATTTTTAGTAGAGACAGGGTTTCACCATGTTGGTCAGGCTGTTCTCGAACTCCTGACCTTGTGATCCACCCGCCTCAGCCTCCCAAAGTGCTGGGATTACAGGTGTTAGCCACCCTGCCCGACCCTTTTTTTCCTTTTAACCATTCTTGAGCATGTGTATTTGCATCTCATTGTGGTTTCAATTTCATTTCCCTGGTAACTAATGAAGTTGAAAACATTTTTATGTTTACTGAATATTTTGATATGTTCTTTTGGGAAATTCCCATTTTTCTGTTGGGTCCACTGTCTTTCCTTGCTGATTTGGAGTTCTTTATAAAACATATGTTTGCAAATATCTGGTCCCATGCCACCTGTTATACTCTATGGTGACTTTTTAGGAAGAGAATTTCTTAATTTTACCGTATTCCAGTGTACCATTTTTTTCCCTTTCGTGGTAAATATTTTGTGTGTCCTTTAAAAGAATGCTGGCCTACTCCAGAATCACTATATTATTTCCTCTGAGCATTTTGTCATTTTGTCTCCTACGTCTAGATATATAAATTATCTACAACTGGTTTTTATGTGTGAGGTAGGGGCCGAGATAAATTTGTTTTCTATATGGATATGAAATTGTTCAACAACATTTACTGAAAAGACAGTTTTTCCCTCTCTTCATTGAAATGTTAGCTCAATGATAAATTAGATGACCATCAATGTGTAGGTATGTTTATTTTCTATTAGCTTAACTGTCTCTAACTCAATATTATATTGTCTTAATTATTATGCTTTGTAATAGGTCTTATTCTTGATAACTGGTACTGTAAGTTTTTGACTATTAATCCTTCTTCATTACTGCTGGGACCATTTTTGCTCTTTGCATTTCCATATAACTTTTAAAATCAGTTCATCAGTTTCCTTAGGAGAAAAGGCTGGAGTTTTATTGGGATTGCGTTGAATCTATCAAGTATTATTTAGAGAAGTAATATTGAATCTTATACTACATGAACATGATATATTCCCTCATTTATTTAAGTCTACTTTAATTTTTCTCAATAATGTTTCCAGTGTTAAGCAAAAATATCTTGTACATTATTTGTTAGATGTATTCGTAAGTTCTTAATTTTTTAATGTTATCATGAATGGTTTCATTTTATAGTTTCTTTTCTCTTTGCTTATTACGAACATATAGAAATTCCATTGATTTTTGGTATATTGACTTACACGCTATTATCTTGTTAAATTTATCTTTTCTAATATTGGGTCTGCAATTCTTTTGGATGTTTCATGTACTCTCATTTCATCCATGCATAGATACTATCTTATGTCTTCTTTTTCAATTCTAATGTCCATGATTTAATTTTTTTTTTTTTTGCCTTATTGTCCTGACTGAAATTTCTAGTATAACACAAAATACAAGTGGTAATAGTGAGCATTTTGTCATATTTCTTATTTCAATTGAAATTTTTCAGTGCTTTATAATTGATTATCTTGTTCACTGAAGATTTTTCATGGATAGTTTTGTTAAATTAAGAAAGCTCATTTATATTTCAAGTTTGTTGAAATTTTATCATACGTGGGTGGTGAATGTTGTCAAATAAGTTGTCTATATTAATCTAGCTATTTAGTTTTTCCCCTCATTGTATAAACTTGAATAATTACATTATTTGATTTTCTAATCTGTAATGGCCCTTGCATACTTAGAATCACCCCCACTTGTTCCTGATGTATTGTCCTTTTGATATGACTAGATTTAGTTGGCTAATTTGGTAAGGATTTAATAAGACAAACTGGTCTGTAATTTGCCTTTTTTTTTTTTTTTTTTTTTTTTTTTTTTTTTTTTTTTTTTTTTTAACCTTTATTGTTTGTTTGTTTTGAGATGAAGTTTCGCTCTTGTCCCCCAGGCTAGTGTGCGATGGTGTGATCTCAGCTCACTGCAACCTCCGCCTCTTTGATTCAAGTGATTCTCTTCCCTCGGCCTCTCAAGTAGCTGGGATTACAGGCGCCTGCCACCACGCCTGGCTAATTTTTGTATTTTTAGTAGTGATGGGGTTTCATCATGTTGGCCAGGCTGGTCTCAAACTCCTGACCTCAGGTGATCCAACCACCTCTGAATGAGAAAATGTGAAGATATTGCCTAGAAATTGCATTTTAATCATTTCTCAGGTATTTCTTTTACATATTTGAAGTCTGAAGATTTCTGTCTTAGTACTTGGTTAGAGAAAAACATGTCCTAATTAAAATGTGATGGTCACTAATATTGGGCAGTAGAGAAAAGTAAGGTACCTTCTTTGGAGGGCAAAGAATCGTCCTTTAAGTGCTTTCTTGTTTCTCTTTTTTTAACCCTTCAAGTGGCTCAATTTATTTTTTTACTAATGAACACTGGGCCATAAGGAACCTGACATGGGAGAGAGCAGTATATCTAATCCATTTTGGATGTTTGAGAAATAGATACTATCCTGGAAAGAGCAGTATCTTTGCATTAATGAAGACAACTAATAAGCCCTACTCTGCCAGTCTTGCAAGATCATTGTTTGAAGCTTAAAAAAAAAAAAAAAAAAAAAAAAAAAAAAAAAAAGGTGCAAAAAGCTCCATAAACTACATGTTGAAGTATTAGCTACAGATTGATCACCTGTAAAAACGTATCTTTTGCTGGAATCATAAGAGCTGAGATTGCAGAACAAATCTAAGGAAAGATAGATACCTGAAGAGACCAAGGGAGGACCAGCCTCAGCAACAAGGAAAAAATTACATTCATTTGCAGGCTCTTCCCCATGTACCTAAAAAGGTACTTACAAGAAAGATTGAGGGCAAAGTGAAAGAGTTGAGAAGGCTTCCTCATGATGTACGCCTTGTGGGGGCCGGGGACTGAAGTAGCCTCTACAGTAAGGGCATGAAGGCCTGTTTGGGTTCTTCTTGCCCATCTATCTCCCCAGAAGCAGAGCTGTCCAACTGAGCCCATCTTAGATCAGCTCACCTCCAACTGGCTTGGATTGGGCTATGGCCTGGGTGGAGTTTAATGGTATCTCCATCTGCAATATGAGAAAAACTACATATTTGGTCTTTGTTCCTGGTCCCTGACACAGAGCTTCAAATATATTTGAAATTTCCTGAGTGATAGAAGTGTCTTTTGTAAACCATAATTAGCCCTTTTTAACCATACCTGAGTTAATGCTAATGAGGTGATACATGGTAGATCCCTACATATCTTCCAAATGAAGGTAGTCACACACACACACAAGAAAAAGTAATTAGAGTTGGAAGTTTCAGCCCCACCTTCCAACCTTCAGGGAAAGGAAAGGGGCTGGAGACTGACTTCAATCACTAATGACCGATGATTTTACCAGTCATGCCTACATAATAAAACCCCATATAAAAACTATGAACATCAAGGCTCAGTGGAGTTTCCAGCTTGGTGAAACATTGATGTGCAGGGAGAGTGACACATGTGGACTTCATGAAGAGAGGGCATAGAAACACTGCATATACACTCCACCCCAGAGCTTGTCCAGTGCATTTCTTTTGTTTAGCTATTCCTGAGTTAAATCTTTATGATAAAATTATAATTCTAAGTATAGCTCTTTCACTGAGTTTTGTGAGTCTGTCTAGCCAATTATGAAACCAAAAGCTGGTTCATGGGAGCTCCTGAAATTTTACCAAAGTCAAACAGGTGGGCGGGTAACTTGGTGCTTTGGACTAAATTGTGTTCCCCTAAAATTCATGTGTAAGCACTGACCCCAAGTTGATAGTGTTTGGAGATAGGGCCTTTGGTAGGTAATTAGGTCTGGATGAAGTAATGATTATGGGCCATTGTGATGGGATTAGTGTCCTTGTAAGAAGAAACACTAGAGAGCTTCTCTCTCTTACATGTGAGCATATGAGCATTTACAAGCTAGGAAGAGAGCCCTCGCCAGAAACTGAATAGTCCAGCACTTTGATCTTAGACTTCCTAGCCTCTAGAACTGTGGGGAAAAAAATACATTTCTGTTTCCACCATTCAGTCTAAGTCATGTTTTATTGCAGTCCCAACAGATTAAGACTCCTAGGAACCCTACTGTGACTGGCATCTACAGTAAAGACAATCTTGTGAAAGACTGATCTTAACTTGATCTAGAGTGTTGGCTCTAACACTAGGTAGTTGGTGTCAGAATGGAATTGAATTGGATGACACTTAGCTTATGTTAAAAAAAATATGGTGTTGGGATTCAGTATCAAATGTGCAGCAATCTTAAATTTTCTCTCTCCCATATTCCTGAGGTACAGAACAGGGCAACCAATAACATGTGGTATCTGAACTTCCCCTGTGGCAAAATATAAGCATCTCTAACTTTCAAACTGGTTTCAATTTTATTGTCTGCGTCCTTAGATCAATCCCCACCACCTAAAGCCATGCTGGCACGTAATAGATGCTCAATAAATATATACTGAATAAATAAATGAACCAATAGATTTTTTTTCTAGAAAATGAGCTTATTATTGTAAATGCAATAAGATTTTAAAAAATATTTTTCCATAAGTTTTTCTAAAATATATACTTGCTGCTTAGGTTTAGTCTAAATGTAATATGGAATTTTCTTAGTGTATTAAATTTGGAATTGCCTCAAATCTCCAATTTCACAATATAGTAATGCCTTAAGCCCTGTACTCACACACAAAAAATAACTGCTAGTTTATAAAAGTTTGTATTTCTGTGGTTTCCCCCAATTTCTGTCTTGCTTTTGATAGAGTGTATATGCTTTCTGCTTTATCTTATGCTCTCTCATGCAAAGCTTTTCCTATTGATCAGTACACGTATGTACGCCCACACATACCACACACCTCTAAACCAAACATTTTGTAAACTTAACGTATTAGGGTTCTCTAGAGGAACAGAACTAATAGGATACATGTATATATAAAAGGGCATTTATTAAGGAGAATTGACTCCCATTATCACAAGTTAAAGTCCCGCGATAGGCAGTCTGCAAGCTGAGGAGCAAGGAAGGCAGTGGTGGATCAGTCCAAGTCCCAAAACCTCAAAAGTAGGGAAGCCAACAGTGCAGCCTTCAGTCTGTGGCCAAAGGCCCGAGAGGCCTGGCAAACCACTGGGGTGAGTAAGTCCAAGAGTCCAAAAGCTGAAGAACTTGGAGTCTGGTGTTCAAGGGCAGGAAGCCTCCAGCACGGGAGAAAGATGGAGGCTGGAAGACTCAGCAAGCCTGATGTTTCCACGTTCCTTTGCCTTCTTTTATGCTAGCCACACTAGCAGCTGATTAGATGGTGGCCACCCAGATCGAGGGTGGGTCTGCCTCTCCCAGTCCACTGACTCAAATGTTAATCTCCTTTGGCAACACTCTTGCAGACACATCCAGGAACAATACTTTGCATCCTTTGATCTAATCAAGTTGATCCTCAATATTAGCCATCACACTTAATAACTTTACATCATATTTGGGGTAGACCCTGGGAAGTCACATGACAGTAGGGTATTCTTTTCTTCATGCTACTCGCCTGGGTTCTCTGATCTCTGACATGCTAATATCCAGGTCATGTCTGTGCCCCCCAGACACTCATTTTCCCAAGTGGTCTAATCAAATCATTTTCCAAACAAAGGCAGCTTGATCCCTAAGAAGCTTTTCCTATCAGCTTTGAGAACTCAGTTTTCTCCCTCATTACATTCTCCCATGAGCAAAACAGTTATAGCTCCTTGCAAATTTATTTTATTAATTCTCTCCTTGAACTTACATGAGTAAAAGACAGGAAGCAGAGTGACAAACAGACCCACACAGTCAGTCCTGACTCGCTCTTCTCTTTCTAGTGTGGAGTTGGGTAAACTCTTCTCTGGTCTCCCAGAAGGTGACTGTTTCCAGAAGTTTCCCTGTTGTCTACTCCCCTCCTTTGTGGGGATATTAATTACCCATTGCAGTCCTCTTCTGCATTCAAGACCAGCAAGCAGCTTCCCCAGCACCTAATGCAACAGCACAAGTGTCTTCTGGGCCAAAAAGCGTGGCTGAGAAATGTACAGACATATTTATGTATTTGATTCAAACAAAAGAGCTTTGAGATTTATGATTTAAGAAAATAAATGGTAGAATTATTTCCCATTCAGTCTTTCGACACACCATCACCGTTCACAAAACAAGGCCCAAAGCTTTTGTGTCCAATCCACCTCTGTGAGGAAAAAAGCCTCCTGATCAAGGGACCAACAAAGTTACCTCTCTCTGATCCCACCTCCCAGTTTCCAACCTTGTTATCTAGAGACCACTTACCACTGGAATCCCATTCTCTCTGTCACCAGAGCCCTTGAAAATATTGTGCTTTCCCCTGCAACTGTCCCATACAGACTGTAGCCAGTTAGGTACCGAGATGTGTATGCCCGTCATTCCTTAAGATCCTCTTTTTCACAATATTCTCCACGGAACAGGCAAATTGATAGGCATAATCTCAGCCAAGGTCATGGGGCTAACTCTAGGGATTTGTTCTGCTGGAAGTAGAGGCCTCCTGACCTCCACCACCTGGGGCCTTGCTTGTTGTGTATTTAACTTCAAGATGTTGAATATACCCATCACATCCAGCTTCCAAGTTTGAAGTCTGCAGTCTCAATTCTACTCTGACTCTTTCCCTGGATAGAAGTTAATGTTGCTGGCCGGGCGCGGTGGCTCAAGCCTGTAATCCCAGCACTTTGGGAGGCCGAGGCGGGCGGATCACGAGGTCAGGAGATCGAGACCATCCTGGCTAACACGGTGAAACCCCGTCTCTACTAAAAACTACAAAAAAAAAAAAAAAAAAAAACTAGCCGGGCGAGGTAGCGGCGCTTGTAGTCCCAGCTACCCGGGAGGCTGAGGCAGGAGAATGGCGTGAACCCGGGAGGCGGAGCTTGCAGTGAGCTGAGATCCAGCCACAGCACTCCAGCCCGGGTGACAGAGCAAGACTCCGTCTCAAAAAAAAAAAAAAAAAAAAAGAAGTTAATGTTGCTTCCCTTCTAAGGTAGCTTCACTAATATTGAGTCCATATGTAGCTCACTGTAGAAGTTTAATTTAGCAATCAATATGCAGGGATCTTTTCTCCTACCTGTAAAAAGACTATAGTTAGAATGTGAATATCCAGGTCCCTAAGGTTATCTGTATTATTGTTAACACTGGGAGCATGGCCAGACATTCTGCTTAGAAATAGCTAGATTTGTGACCACACATAACTCTTAAGGATAATCTTTAAAAAAGATTCTACCAGACATGTTTTCCTTGTCCACCTTGGAGGCCTGACAATCCTGTAACACTTTAGTGCTATACTCTTCCCAACTCACAATCTTTCTCTGCAACCTTCAAACCAGTACCTCTGGGAATGTCTCTGGTGTCTTATAGATAAATGCTGTAAAGGATGCTGATTGAACAGAACCGTGATAGCTATCCACTTTCCAGGGGATTGCATCTTGTTTTTAAAGTGGGGCAGGAATCATTTGGGTATCTTATACATCAGCCATAGACCTCTTTTAGTTCACCCGTGAAAAATGCATTTTCAAAAGATATAATTATGTATTTCTTGATGCATGGTACTTCTGTTTTGCCTGTTTGTTCATTGAGAAACTTCATGAATTTTGTCACTCTTGGAAACTTGTATAATATTGGTCTTTATGTAAAATAAGCTGTCCCAAAAGCTGTGTCCATTACCAGATAGCTTTTATTTTTAAGTCATATTCCCAGAACCATAATGACCCACGGAAGGCTATTTTCTATTTCCTTAAGTGCATATAGCCAACAGTTTTCAAGTCAGATTGACATTGCACTTCTACTGGGCTAGCGTGCAGATTTCATCTAATACAAGGCAGGGAAATGTACTTTCAGTTCGTACTTCCTGGAAGAGGAGAGTGGCTTCATCCAATAACTTTTTAATGTCAAAGAGCCTAATATCCCCTAGGATTCTGCTTAATCCTTGCATTCTTGTGGTTTTCTTTGGCTCTCATCTCCTGAACCCTCACAGGTTCCTTCAGTTTCACCCCACAGCAGTCCAGATACAAGACATTAACCTCTTCACCAGTTTCAACGTAAGTATAAACTCACTGGTATGGTTTGGCTGTTTGTCCCTTCCAAACTTCATGTTGAAATGTGAGAGGTGGGGCCTGGTAGAGGTGGGGCCTAGTGGTGTCATGGAGATGGATCCTCCATGAATATCTTGGTGTCATCCTTTTGGTAATGATGATCTCTTGTTCTGGTGGTTACCATGAAATCTAGTTTGTTAAAAAGAGTCAGATGCCTCCCTTCCCTCTCTTTTTCTTTCTTACTTGCTCCCTTTCTTGCCATGTGCTACGCTTGTTCCCTCTTTCCCTTCCACTGTGAATACTCACCAGAAGCCAGCAGATGCTGGGGCCATGCTTTTACGGCCTGCAGAACTGTGAGCCAAGCTAGCCTCTTTATAAACACAACCTCAGGTATGCTTTACAGCAGTGCAAAATGGACTCATACACTCACCAAGGATTTTACTGACTTGATAACTTGCTTAAAGTTGGGAGGGGTCACAAGCAGTTTCATGCTGCAGTGCATACAGTCTTGTCAGATTACCGGGACTCCCTCCCTCTCTTCCTCTCACCCCAACTCCATTCCTTTCACACCTTTCCTCCTCACTCCTGCAAGCAAACAAATGTCTCTCATTTTCTTAAACCAAGTAGTTTTTCTCTTTTACATAGCACCCATGCGTAGCTATTCTGACATTTTCCAAAGTCAATGTGCTTCTTAAATTAAAAAAAAAACAACTCTTATTATAGGTAGAAAATATATTTATTTATTATCTGCAGAAATGCATAATGCATAAAGTAACTATTAATCAAAATGTAACCAACCACACACATAAACATTTTGATAAATATAATTTTGGTCTTTTAAAAAAATACATTCTTTTACATACACACACATACACAAATGGCATCACATCAGGTATTACAAAATGTTTTCCCCTTTTTATGATTAAACATCATACTGTTAGATATTCTTATGTAAATGACTGTTAATAAGCCCATAGCATTCCATTATATGTATGTTCCTTACTTTATTTTACCAATACTCCATAATTGTTGTGCACTTAGGTTTTTTCTAAATTGTATAGCTATAAGAAATGCTCTGAAAAATAACTATTTCATAATTACGAATGTTCACATAGAAAATTATAATGATGATGCTCTTTCACATTTAAGGAAAAAAATCAATGCATTTGGTCTGCTATAAAAAAGAACAATTAAAGAGCTAAGAAAAGTAAGAAAAACGGTAAAAAATATTTACAAAGTGACATTGACTGTTTTCAATATAAACTGAGAGAATGCTTATATATTTTTCGAAAACTCTTTCTTTTTTCTAAAGCAGAGCACACTATCAGATAACATGATGAATTCACTGACAGACTTTATTTGAAGCATGGCAGCTAAACCATCATAGATATTCTCTGCAAACCAGTGGCAGAACTTCATGATGCTTGTTTTAATAAAACAGGAGATCAGATTCCTAGAAGCAATCTTTTCTGGTCCGAAAACAGATTCAAGGGAAAGTGATCTTTCTAAAGCTATAGTCACCAGGAAATTCTTTTTAGTAAGCATTGGAATCTTGGAGAACTTGAGCATAGGCCACCCATGACCTGTGCTTCTGAATCTACTCAAAAAAAAAAAAAAAAAAAAAAAAAAAAAAAAAAAAAAAAAAAAAAAAAAAAAAAAAAAAAGAAAGCCCTAAACACTTATACAAAATCACTGAAGAATAAGTCACAAGTTACTTCAGGAAACTCCTACCACCTTTTATAGAGGCTAACACACCTAAATGTTAGTGTGGGAAAAATTATACATATATATGTGTAAACTCATTGATTATATATATGTATATATATATGACTATTTTACTATCATTGGTAGATATAAAACTATTTCACGTGGAAAGACTTGATATAATGTAGTGTGTGTGTGTGTGTGTGTGTGCACTGAAATATTTTACTTTCCTGTGTTAAAGGAAGATAATGAAGACCAATTATAAAGTTTTAAAATACTTTCTTTTCACCAGGTAGAAGATAACTTTTAAAAATAATTTTATTCTGGTGAATAAAATCTGGTGAAATTTTGTATTTCCTTAAGGATTTGGTTTGCTTTTCCTCTTGCAAAATTAAGACTTCTATAACATATCAGGTTTCACTTTTTGTCATAATTTTGAGGAAACTCAGAGACAAATTTAAAATAATATTGAATAGTATTATGATATCTGTGTCTCCCTCTTTTTTGCTTCTGACTTTCTGTGTCTACTGCATTATTACAGCAGTTTGCTGGACATACTGGGAGCAAAAAGATGACAGTAACAATAGTAATACTAATACAATAGTAATAGTAATAGTAATAGTAACAGTAATAGTAGAACAATAGTAATAGTAATAGTAGAATAATTAAACCCTTTCTTATAAACCATTTAAGAAAACTTTGTAAAAGGATCTGGAAAAGGAGCGATTTCATATTTAACAACACTAATGGTAGAATATTTGTTTGTTTCTTTTGTGTCACACTTTTATCCTGAGTAGAAAATAATATTAAATATTCCAGAAAAATTAGAAGCAAAGTTTATATGCTTACCCTTGACCAACTCTGAATGGTAATATAATGTAAAGAAATATTATTTCAGTTATTTGCAATGCAGTTTCAGTGGTTTGTCACTAGGTTTTTATCTAAAATGGAAAGAAAATCAAATTGTACATCATTAAATATTGCTAAATTTCAAAGTTTTATGTTTGCTTTCAGTTATCTCCTCAAACTATAAACAATATATTTTAAAGAACAAGTTTAGTAAGCTTAAATTAACGGTACTCCTCCTAACAAATTATCCTTTTTCTCCCAATGCACTTATCTGAGACAAAAATCCATAGTTGCAAAGGTATAGAAAAATAAATAGGAGAATTGAAACTGTGATCTCAACAATTCAATCCAAAACACTATCTGGCCATTTTATGAGAATGTCTTCTTTGACCTGATTCTTTAATATAATTAGTCACTTAATAATGATTATCTTCTTTCTACTGTGTTCAGAGAAAATTATAATAATAGCCAATAACAAATAAAAACCATATGTATTGATGAATGAGAACAGGGCCATCAAGTCAAGAAATTACTATAGTTGAATGTGTTTAAATAGGAAAAGCTTCCTAAAGTACTTCTCTATTGAGCTGTGTTTTGGAAAGAAGGGAAAAAATGGGTTGCCTAAAAGTCTAGGAAAGTTCTTTCAGACAAGGTATAGTGGATAATGGATGCATGGTAGGACAAACCTTAATTCTCCATTCAACTTCGCTATCATAGGCCTAGCCTAAATAAAGAAGTATTAAATGAATACCTCAGAGTCATTTAGCTCTTGAAAGTGAGACTAATTTGTTCTCAGACACAGATTTCCAATAATTCACCTAAAAGTAGTTTCTGCTGCTTCTCACACAGACTATAACACACTATTGATTTTTGTAAGCTTTGCAATTTCTATTTTTTCTGTCTACCATCTCTTTCATGGTCTGGTTTAGAACTTATCTCACCTGCTGGGCGTACTGCTGGTAGAAACATTTAATCTGAACTTCAGCCATTTTCCATCTGGGACTCAAAGAACAGGGTTTTTTGGTCTCTGTTCATTTATTTACTGGGGAAAAAATGTTAACACATTCCAGAAAGAATGAACTGAACCAAAATTATATTGAGATAGCAAAACAGATTTTGATGTGGTACCTACCATGTTGCTGGCCTAGTATGCTTTATGGTGTGTGTGAACAAATTCGTTTCTTTGCAAATTGGCCTGCAGTACTTATAAACTGCAGGAAAGAGAATTGAGACATGCTTTTCTTGAGATCAAAACAGCATTTAATTTGAAAGGGACACTTGCAAAACAGTCAAAGGAAATCAGAAAATGAACTTCAATATTGATCTAATCTTTGAATGTTGGACTGAAAAACAGCTCTGAAAAAAAAAATCCCTTAAAACTTTTGCATATAAAAGAAAACAACATGGAAAATACTTCTGTAGACAATACAAGAGTGAATACATTTATCATATTCTACAGAAAGGTCTCTGTGGAGAGCTGAAAACATAGTAAGTAAAAAATATAGAAAAGAAAGTAAGTAAAAAAATATATAAAAGGAAAAATGATCAGAAAATGGACAGAAGATGAATAGAATATAACAGTAAATATAAGGGCATATTTTAACACTTATAAACCAAGAACAAAAATTGCCAAGTAGGTTCATTTTGGACAAATTCATTCATTCATTCATTTTGGGGGTATTCCCTAATGTTGGCAAAGGTGCAAAGAAAAAAGATGTTAACACATGTCATCCCTCTTCAGGCCACTCATGCTGGAAAAATAATATAATTTGAATATGTGACCCCACCCAATGCTCATGTTGATTTGTAATCCCCAGTATTGGAGGTGGAGCCTGGTGGGAGATGATTTGATCATGGGGACAGATTTCTCATCAGTGACTTAGCACTGCCTCTTGGTGCTGTCCTCGTGACAGTAAGTGAATTCTCACAAGTTCTGGTTGTTCGAAAGTGTGCAGCACCTTTGCTCTCTCTCTTGCTCTGTTCTTGCCATGTGATGTGCCTACTCCCGCTTTGCCTTCTGCTATGAGTAAAAGCTCCCTGAGGCCTCCCCAGAAGCAGATGCCGCTATGCTTCTTGTACAGCATGCAGAATCATGAGTCAATTAAATCTGTTTTCTTACCCACTCTCAGGTATTTCTTTATAGCAATGTAAGAATAGACTAATGCAGGAAATAACTGAAATAAGAAAAGGTGTTACATATCCAAAGATTTCTTTTGTCTTTTTTTTTTTTTTTTTTTTTGTTTTTTT
>NW_016804209.1:560716-623816 GCF_001698545.2 Rhinopithecus bieti | reverse complement strand
TTTTTTTTTTTTTTTTTTTTTTAAGCAACAGTGTCTTGCTCCAGGCTAGAGTACAGTAGCATGGTATAGCTTACTGTAGCCTCGAACTCCTGGGCTCAGACTATCCTCCCTCATCCTTCTGAGTGGCTAGGGCCACAGGTGTGCATTACTGTGCCTGGCAATTTATTATTTTTTGTATAGAAAGGGTCTTGCTGTGTTTCCCAGCCTGGCCTTGAACTCCTGGCTTCAAGGAATCCTCCTACCTTGGCCTCCCAAAGTGCTTGGATTTCAGGCATGAGCCACTGTAGCCAGCCCACCCAAAGATTTCTATAGCATTTTTAAAATAATAAAAAGCTAAAAACAACGTAAATGTAAGTAGTGATGATGGCACATGAAGACATTTAAAGAGCAGTTGTGAATACCATATATCACAAGAAAAATGTTGCTGATAATACGAAATAAAAATCTGGATACAAAAATAAATGTGCATGACTATATATGTGTAGAGGCAATGGGAACAAAGGTGATTTAAAAATTTTTTATTCTATTCAGTGATAGAAAAGCATAATTAAAATTTTAAACCTGAATTAAGATTAATGTCATAAGTAAACCAATTTTCAATATAATTAATAAAAAGCATTTATAAAATAATACGATTAATCAGTAACTTTTCTTGAACTCATACTTTTAAAAGTTAGAAAAGGAGGAATTTTCTTTTCTTTTCTTTTCTTTTCTTTTCTTTTTTTTTTTTTTGAGATGGAGTTTCGCTCTTGTTGCCCAGGTTGGGGTGCAATGGTGCAATCTCGGCTCATGGCAACCTCCGCCTCCCGGGTTCAGGCAATTCTCCTGCCTCAGCCTCCCAAGTAGCTGGAATTACAGGCATGCGCCACCACACCCGGCTAATTCTTTGTAATTTTAGTAGAGATGGGGTTCCTCCATGTTGGTCAGGCTGATCTTGAACTCGTGACCTCAGGTCATCCACCCGCCTCGGCCTCCCAAAGTGCTGGGACTGCAGGCATGAGGCACTGCATCCAGCCAGGAGAATTTTTGTTAATGGCATAATTCCTTTCAGTTCTCAAAGTCTTCTTTGCAATTGGCTTATTTGCCAAATTGCAAGTAAACCCAGGTTCTGCTTTGGGTGATGACAACAACGTGAGAATATTATTTTAGTGAACTGTTAAAAATCCACGTATTTATTAATCCTATAATGACCTTGATTCCTTTCTGAAGAAGGCTAGGTGGTACAGATATGGAGTAAGTAAGAACATTTAACATTGGCCTATTTGTTTAAACTGGGGCCAGGTTTCTAATTTATAAAATGGGAATCAGACTAGGCATGGTGGCTTATGCCTATAATCCCAGCACTTTGAGAGGTCAAGGCGGGTGGATCACCTGAGGTCAGTAGTTTGAGAACAGCCTGGCCAACATGGTGAAACCCAGTCTGTACTAAAAATACACAAATCCGCAGGGTGTGGTGGCGGGGGCCTGTGATCCCAGCTACTCGGGAGGCTAAGGCAGGAGAATCACTTGAACCTGGGAGGCAGAGTGCTAAGACACTTCCTAAAACTTCAATACCTGACCCTCATGCCTCTGGATATTCTTCAGTAGCCATCGCTGAAGTGTAACCAAAAACAACTATCATTCCCCTAAATGGATCAAAAGACAATGACAGGAGATTGCACCACCGCACTCCATCTTGGACCACAGTGCGAGATTCTGCCTCAAAAAAAGGCGGGTGGGGGGTGGGGGTTGATTATTTTAAGAATTAAATGAGATACAACTAGCTCCATTAATATAAATGTATTTGTTTTCCTATTTTAAGTAGTTAGGGAAAAAAATCAGAAAAGTATATGATAAAATTCCCCGCTCA
The DNA here is from genome assembly GCF_001698545.2 of Rhinopithecus bieti. Taxonomy (NCBI): domain Eukaryota; kingdom Metazoa; phylum Chordata; class Mammalia; order Primates; family Cercopithecidae; genus Rhinopithecus; species Rhinopithecus bieti. The sequence goes on along the minus strand of NW_016804209.1, from coordinate 621,967 downwards.
GAGAGGCAGGAGATCTGGTTCTTATTTCATGCCTGTGAATTTTCTAAATGTGTGCCTCCTGGATATTTATCCTCTTTCAATGTCAATTGTCTAATCTACAAAATGGAGTTGGTCTGGATGACTTATTGATGTCTAACTTTATTACTCCCCACGAGTGAGAATTTTTACAATCACATGCATAATTACAAATTTTTTCCACTTTTCACCTTAATAGATCCTTTACACAGAACTTTTACTATTTACTAGACATATTTGTCTCCAATCAAGATTTTCCCAATGCTCATGTTTGTAACTGGAGCAAACTCTTTAAAACACCGGATGTCTAGTTAAAAATTGAGAAACCACCACTGCCTAGATATACTTTAGCTTTTATTTGATTATTGGACATGAGATTGCATAAACTATAAGAAGTCTCCATGGACGATGTTGAGCTTGTGTGAACTCAGTGATCCATGTGAGGGATCCCTGGTCCCCACTCCCAATCTCCCAACTCAATCAAAATTGTCTTCTGTATTTAAAACTATTAATTTGCCATATGTGACAAGTAATATATTTCATAATATTCTAATTACATAAGATAAACCCTCTACGTGATCATGTTAGTGCCTTAGAAGTCTTAGAAATCATAGGATTTGAAGACAGGCTGTTTTATCTAGCTGTAGACACAGGATTGGTTTGAACTAAGCAAAACTCATTTTTGCAAGAGAGTCGTCAAACTGGAGTAGTAAATACCAAGCTCCACTTGAAAGTCAGGTTTTCTCTTCTTACTGGGAAAAGCAACAATTTGCAGAGGGGATGAAATGTAAAGGGAATACAGAGAGGAGATGAAGTCTCTCTAAAGAGAAAAGCAGAGTTTATTTATAACCAAAGAGTGTGGACTCAATCAGATGCCAGCATCGTAGAAGTGAAGAAGGGCAGGGAGCACCGTCAAAGCTGTGCTGGTGACATGAGGGGCTGGTAAATGCATCTTTAAGTCAGAGTTCTACAAAGGAAGTTGTGTGTTATAAATCAGGGTATAGATTTAAAACCCACAGATGCTTTAAGAACACGCTCCATGGTGTGAATGTTGGTGAGAATGTGATTATAACATAGGACTGAAGAAAATGTACAGACTGGAATGAAAGAAAGGAAGATTCTGTGCATTTTTTTTAACACATCCAAGCCTGTTTGATTATCCAGATCACTGATATCAGCAGTCTTGCAGTAGACACGTCACTGGCAAGGTCTTCCAGAGTGCGCCATATTACGCTTTTATGGTTGCCTTTTTTATAGCAGATATTACCTAATTAGGAAAATATGTTTTATGGCTTATTTTATTTTACTGTAAAAGTCAAAGTTTTTTTGGGGGAAGTGAACATAGCGTCTTTCCAAGACGCTTAGCTAAATGAGAATTTCAAAGAGTGGCAACTGACAAAATCCTCCCTTTTCCTGTGAATATTTGGAGAAAAGAAAAATAATGAAATAATCTGCTTGAAAAAAATCCTGTTTATGTAGATTAAATCTTTCCTATTCGAAGTTGTAAAACTATTCAATGCATTTTATGCAAGTATCAACCTACATAGGAGTGGCTTATATGTTTGGACTTGTATGTTCATTTCATTTCATTATCTGCTCTGCACCAGCACTGTGCTGGGTATTAACAGATTTAAGATGGCTCTACTAATGCAGTACTATTCATCTCTTCATTTCAGTTTTGAACCCATTAAGAAATAAGACAAAAACGGAAAGGCAGGTGGAGACCAAAGTATCGGCTTACCTGCTAATAAAGCTGATTTTGGAGAATGTAGTCTAATGTTTTCAGGCAAGAGGTTTTCCCAATAACAAACCCTAGAATTAAGCAGATACCCACCCTGCTGCAGGCAATGCCAAAATGCTATAAGCTTCCATGCCAGGGTTTTGAATAGAAAGTCCGTTTTGTAGATCTGGTGTGAACAACTGGATCCCGAGGGGAAGAAAAGAAAAGGGGCTACATAACACATGTCCTCTGTCTCTACTTAAAACCACCCGTCAGCTGGTGTCATTCTTCCTGATCAAAGGAAGAGTGGTTGGAAGAGTTCAGAGAGGCCTTGAGGACTACACCAGTGGGGCTCCCTTCTATGGAAGTAAACAGGAAAAAGCCTTCCCTACGAAATGGAGCACATTTTCTTCACCTACAGATACTCCAACCTCTGAAGGAAATAGACAGCTCCTCCCCTGCTTCTCCAGCAATTGTCAGGGTTTGCTTTCTTTCAATTATTTTGCCTGTATAGTGACCACCAGTCCCGAATTGACATATCCCAGGAGACTTCTTAGGAGGTTTTCCTTAAGAAATCCCACCAAGGCACCTGCTCACGTCATAGACCACCCATCCCCATAAAGTCAATGAGTAGTTCTCCTAAGACACACCAAATGTAGACCACAAGTTTTTCACAAAGATACTAATAAGGCAACATTAATAACATAGGCAGGCTGAGGAGGGAGGAGTGCTTGAGGCCAGGGGTTTGAGACCAGCCTGGGCAATATAGCAAGACCCTGTCTCTACAAAAAATGTCTTTTTAATTAGCTGAGCATGGTGGCACATGTCTGGAGTCCCAGCTACTCAGGAGGCTGAGGGGGGAAGATCACTTGAGCCCAGAAGCTCAGGGTTGCCATCAGCTATAATCATGCTGCTGCACTCCAGCCTGGGTGACAGAGCAAGACTCTGTCTCTAACAAAATAATAAAAGTAAAACAAAATAAGGATTGCAGAGAGGGGGAAGGAAGAAGGATTTGGTTGGTAGAGTCTGAGGCTTCTCTGCAGCTGTGCAAAAGTTTCCTCCAGACTGATGGGCTGTGCCGGTACACCTGCCATACTTGGTCATATTCTAAGATCAACCCCAGGGTAGCAAGACCTTAAAACAAACATAATGTCACCTAGAGGGCAGCAGTGGAGGCTGATAATCAACTATGACCTCTCCCCCAACCCCTACATTGAGAGACCAAGGTGTTACATTTCTGTGGCTCCCATAATAATATAGTAATTATGAAATTTTTCCCTTCTTAAGTTCATTCAGTATGGATTTTGTTGTTATTTTTTAGGTTATGTATTGGTAGAAAACTAACTCAGCCTTTTTATCTACAAATGTCTTTGTTTCATCTTCATGCTTTAAATATATTCACTGTGTAACAATACTGTGTTGATAGATATTGCTTCTCAGTACTTTGAAAATGTTATTGCATGGCTATCTAGCTTTCATTTTATAGCATAAAGTCAGTTTTCAGTCTAATTCTCTGTTTTAATGTAAATTATTTTCTCATTGCTGTTAGGATTGTTGTTTTTGATGTTCTGCAGTTTCACTGCAATGTGCCCAGGTATAAGTTTGATTTATTTATATTCACTGAGATTTGCTAGTATTACGGAATCTGGGCATTCATTTCTCCTACCAATTCAGGATACTGTTTTGTTTTGTTTTTCTTTTACCTACCTTTGTTAGCTCTTTCTGGAACTCAAACTTCACTTATATTCAACTTTATTCCTCCAATTGTTGGGAGGTACCTAGGGACAGTTTTGCTCATCCACAGGAAGAGCTGAAAAATTTGGTGTTTCTGAAGATATCCTACATTGCCTAAGGAATTATTGAAGATTTAGTTTTTCATGCCAGAAATGTTTGGGAAGAGTTGGGGCATACTTAAAGAATATTTTCTTCCTAATATTCAAACGTGATAAAGGAGGATTTATAAGATAATCTTTAAGCTCCTTTGGATCTCAAAATTCTGTTATTATGTTAATAAAATAATGTTCAGATAATTACGTCTAAAGCCTCAACTGTTGTTAAGTATAGGAATTTAACCTAAATCTCATAGCAATATGTATAAAAAGGGCCTGTCTTGCCATTCTTTCAAGAATGCTAAAATTCATTTAAAATATTCTGGACAGGTGACCTTGATGTGCGCTTAGCATGGATTAATGTTGACATGAATAGTACAGTTACCTGTCAAAATTATTTTAGATCATTTCAGAGTTCTTGTGAAGCTTTAATCAATTTAGAAGACTGCGTTAAAGCAGTAAAACTTCCTTTTTTGGCTATAGATCCCATTTATTGTTCTGCAATTGTTTTTTAATTATTGCCTATAAGGACTTGTGTTGTTTTTGAAAAAAAGGCACCAAAGACCAAGGGGAAAAAAGAGACAATGGGATGATGGAGAGGAACTATGTAATAGCAGTTAGGAAGAACGATGCTTTTCTTGTTCGTTCAAATGCTGGTCTTCTGAAAGTGTTTCTGTGGCCACTGCCCCATGCTTCCTGTACTTTTTAGGTTCATAATATAATTTACGTCAGCCTATATTTCCCCATACTATTAAGCTGTCTTTATTGTCACTTTCTTCTAAATCCCAGCAAAAAGTGAGTAAACTATTGTCAGAGTCTGTGTGCATGGCACCTTCATGGTTATGTAGTCTACAGAGCCATGAGGCCACACATCATGTTCCTGCTCCTTAGTGTATCCGGCAGAAAGTTATCACATTTTCTTAACAAGATGAGAAAAATGTTCTCCTTGCATGGGTGGTAGAGAAACCCAAAAACTGTTACGACCACTCTGAACCAATTCCCAGTAACATTAATTATTAATATGCATTCATTCTAATCAAATATGATATTTACTGACAGGTGTGTGTATGTGGTAATTTACGCTTTTTGAAAAGTTAAAGCAATGAATCTCATGCGAATATAAAATAAACATGTCAGCCATTTTATTCAACTCAGGAATTAAAGAGCGAACCAATATAAGACTGTAAAGAGGGATTCAGAAGAGAATCTGAAGAACACATGGGCACATAGGTATCTACATACACACATATATATGCTAAAACAAACATTATTAATACTAAACTGGTTCATATTTCTTAGGGCAATAAAGTATGGTGTTTATGATTATCTTTTATACTTGGCAGAAACTACTTGTATGTACAGTGATCAAAATTCATGTACATCACTATGGACAAATATTCACATACTAACAGTTCTCTACAATTAATTTCTAACCAACAATATTATAAAATAGCCTACAAATAGAAAACCAATTAAATACGCACCCCCATATAGAGGGAGATCATTTCTGCAGGGATTCCTAGACAACCCCCAGTAAAAGCTTTTGCTCATTTCCAAGTGTCAACTCAGGGAGAACTACAGTGTATATCAGGAATATGAAAAATGTAATACGGTGGGAGACCCATGAATCCTATTGTCCTGGAGCTGTTTTCTCTGAATTTATAAATGAACGCTGGGTCTGTTTTGTTGCTTATTTATATAATGATATTTATCTTGGAGCTAAGTATTTAGTCTTGAGAGACAATATTTTTCTTATATAGTCTTTCAGCTTAATAGTTCCTGGGTCTGTGTATGTGTGTGTCTGTGTGAGAATATGTGTATCTTTAACATATTGCATAGAAAAAAATTGAGATATAAGCTCAAAAACAATAACTAAAATGTCTTTGTCACCAAGTCCAATGTAACTCCAAATAAACGTATTATCTGCTATTCCCATCTGCTGCGATAGTTCATTTGATGATTTCAGTGAATATGGTCTCATAATTGAGGAATTTTTCTTTCTGGAAGCTAAGGAGTAAATACATTTGCAAAATTTCCCCATAATTTTAAATATGATCCATGCTAGGATATTTGCCAGTTGAGCTTGAATTTGTTTTAAACTGTCTTAAAATGCTGATTTTTTTCTTTTTAAAGATGAGATATGCTCTGTGTTTTCTTCCGATCATGTTCTCCATCTTTGATCATTTTCCAAATCATTGATTGACTCGTGTATTAATAGGCAGAGAGTCACCGTAGCCTGAAATGTATGTGTTTACTTCTGTCCTACTTCCTGTTACTTGCAGGAGACATCAGTAAGCTGACTCTCTTAGTCTATTTGGGCCACTATAACAAAAGACCTTAGACTGGGTAATTTAAAAACAATAGAAATGTATTGCTCACTATTCTGGAGGCTGGGAAGTCCAAAATCAAGTTGCTGGCAGATTCAGTGTCTCAGGAGGGCCTTCATCCTTACAGATGTTGCCTGTGTATCCTCACGTGGTAGAAGGGAAGAAATTAACAAGCTCCCTTAAGCCTCTTCTATAAAGGCACTAATCCTTCATGGCCTAATCATCTCCCAAAGGGCCCAACTTCTAACACCATCACTTTAGTGATTAAATTTCAATATATGGATTTGGAGGGGGACACACACATTCAGATCATGGCACCAACTAACTTTCCTGCCATGCACTCTCTTCCTTGTATACACACCTAAAGTAGACTAGTCACCACTCTGGCTTGTGCTGCCAGATAGAAGGAAGTAAATTCATAAGACTAGGGTTTGGGCTGATGGAAAGATTCTCTGTTAGGTTCCAGCAAGCTGCATGTCCCAACAGTGTTTTACCAGGGCTCTCATCTTGAGGAACTATACACTGGCCTAGCTGTTAATACAGTGGTTGCTTTCTGTCCTATCAGTGTTATTATGCTTATTTTGGTACTGAGTTCTTTTGGGATGTCTGTGTAGAGAAGAAATGATTGGTAACTTAATGGATACACCCAATAGTTGTCACTATTGATTCTTTCTGCATGATATATCTATTGGCTAATATTTGCTGGAAATGACTGGACTTTCACATCAAAGCTGTTTGTGTGACATAAAAAGAAGATGAGTTTGCTTTTAATTAAAAAGAATAAGAATGGAATAGAGGTTTTCACAGAACCTCTTTCTCAACCTTCTCCCCATACATGCCAAAACACCATGAAAATGAATACTTAGAAGAGAAAAGTAAAGAAAAGAAAGCAAAAGAAAAGATTTATATTGTCCATCAGGGGCTCTGGCCCTCTCTGAGAGGCAGAATGTTGCTGTGATGCAAGTTTAGATTAAAAAGTCATATTACCTGGATTCATAACCTTCCACCACTTGCTGGCTAGGCAACCTTGGACAAATTATATATAACCTCTCTGCTCCTAAGTTTTCTCATCTGAGAAATGGAAATAATAATGATTGCTGACAAACTAGGTAATCTACTATATCTAAAATATATGGAGACATGATTTTATATTCTCATCTTTAATTTTCACAGTGATCCTGTGAGAATCACTCAGCATTTCAATGACAAAAAGTGATCAGTAAGAAAGATCACATTTAAATTACTAACACTTTGCTTCTGACTGTCCTACAGGATGTAAATCTGTGTCTGTATTTCAGATTTATTATAAACAAAATAAAATATGTGGCCTAATTTGGTAGTGATCAATGTTTAGCAAATATTGGTCTCTAAACATTGAGTTTACTGTTTTTTCCTCATCAAAATAGAGCTAACAGTATGGCAAAGAGAAGTAACATACTAAATAACGTTCTCTATGTTTAAGGAACACAGACAAGAAGAGACATTCCATTTGGAGCAAAGTTAAATTCCATTTATAAAATCTTCCTTAATATAGTGGCCACTACTTACCTTTTCCAAATGACTGTCATTATTTCTGACCTATCTCCGTTATCTCCATTATCTCCATTTTCTTTTCTTTCTTTTTTTTTTTTTTTTTTTTTTGAGATGGTGTCTCTCTCTGCAGCCAGGCTGGAGTGCAGTGGTGTGATCTCGGCTCACTGCAAGCTCCACCTCCCGGGTTCACGCCATTCTCCTGCCTCAGTCTCCCGAGTAGCTGGGACTACACGCACCCGCCACCAGACCCGGCTAATTTTTTGTGTTTTTAGTAGAGACAGGGTTTCACTGTGTTGAAACCAGGATAGTCTCGATTTCCTGACCTTGTGATCCACCTGCCTCGGCCTCCCAAAGTGCTGGGATTACAGGCGTGAGCCTCCACGCCCGGCCGACATATCTCTGTTTTCTTGGCAAATAGCACTGTTTGCTTTTTTCCACATGTGCCCTATTATTTCTTGACTCTGTGATAGGTATTATGATGCTGCCTCAACCCTAGCAAATGTTTCTATTATCCCTGATTTGTTATAATTCTTCTTTCAGGTCAGCCAGAATGCAAAGAACATTTCCAAGAATCGTTGACTGAATCTTCCAAACAGGTACTGTCTCTCCCTCTTCTAAACAGACCTCAGCCTTGATCTGCTTGCCTGTTTTGGCACTTTTCACTTTATATTTTCATGGTCAAGAGAAGAAATTGTCAGTTAGAGATTAAGCTGTGTCTGAGTACGTTATTTAGTGGATACATCTGCGAAATTGCTGAGTCCATTAAGCCCACAGCTACTTAAATCTCACAGTACATAGCTTCCAAGGAGAAGATCTCTTCTAAGACAAAAGGGTGGTGAACATGATAAAGTTTTATCTTACAGGAGCACGGTGAATATTGCTTGATGTCTTTCATTTGAATTTGGTGTTGGATATGTCTGTGCCTAGGATGTTGAAGACAGAAGGGTGGAGGAAATGTTGTAGGTTAAAATGGGAAGATGTTTTGCTAAAACACTGTAAGAACTTGGAATATAAACAATATGCTTTGGTATCATAATCACAGTGCATTGCAGAAGGAGAAAAGTGGCATGTTCCATCATTGCACTTTATAAATTTGATATGTTGTGAGCTATAGTGCATCCGTGGTGGTACCTGGCAGGAATCTAAGAATCTGCAGCAGTGCCCCTTCGACACTGACAGTGGTGACTGGAGAATGTGGGTATGCCCACTGGAAAAAGCCATGGAGCCTCATGACAACTTTGAGCCTAGGGAATGCATTGAAATTCAGTGAAATGGGCAGGGATCCTCCAAAACCCTATTACCTGGAGGAAGTAATAGTGACAACAGAGGGAATGGTAGAGCAGATGGCAGTGCCCAGCATCTGTTGCATGTGGGAAAATTCCTGGTCAATCTTGAAAATATTTGGCGGTGAATAATTCTACAGTAGGCCAAGATACTAACCTAGAAAATAAAGGTTAATGCTAATAAAACATGGCTTATACCATGTAACATTAGTACGTTCTATACAATTCCTGTCTTTGCTACTCTAATAGGACTGTTAACAAAGCTACACAGAGAATTGGTCCCCATAGTTACTAACCTAGTATCATGTATGTAGGAAGCTAAATAAAAACTTAAGATGTGAATTAATGAAAATGAAACAGTATGTAAGTAACAGGATTCGTGATTTTTGGATCCCTACTGTATGCCTGGCAACAAAGGTATATTGGTTATTTCTTTATTTATTGTGTACAAATTATATATGGGAAACTATGTTAGGCACTAAGAGAGACTATAAATGAAGATAGTTGATGATAAGGTTTGGCTGTGTCCTCACCCAAATCTCATTTTGAATTGTAGCTCCCACAATTACCATGTGTTGTGGGAGGGGCCTGGTGGGAGGTAATTAAATCATGAGGGTGGGTCTTTCCCATACCGTTCTCATGATAGTGAATAAGTCTCATGAGATCTGATGGTTTTATAAAAGGGAGTTTTTCTGCACAAGCTCTCTCTTTGCCTGCTGCCATCTAGGTAAGACGTGACTTGCTCCTCCTTGCCGTCTGCCATGATTGTGAGGCCTCCCGAGCCATGTGGAACTGTGAGTCTTTTAAACCTCTTTCCTGCGTAAATTACCCAGTTTTTAGTATGTCTTTATTAGTAGCATGAAAATGAACTAATACAGTTGACCATGTGAAAACAATGCAATCTACCTAACAAGAGGATAGGCCTAATAGGTCATCAGGAATCAGGCAAAGTAGATATCTAACCCTGTTTTACATCAACAGCATTGTTGTTGGCCCTAAGTTTTACCCAGTTTTTCAGTATATCAGAAATGTAGGGAATAATAATTCGTATTTTGGCAAGAGATAAGGCACAAATAGTTTAAAACCTGGTTCACATTTTCCTTTTCCTTCCTTCCTTCCTTCCTTCCTTCCTTCCTTCCAGCAGAGTCTCCCTCTGTCATCCAGGCTGGTGTGTGCCACAATCTCAGCTCACTGCAACCTCCAACTCCTATATTCAAGTGATTCTCCTGCCTTAGCCTCCCAAGTAGCTGGGACTACAGGCATGTGCCACCATGCCTGGCTAATTTTTGTATTTTTAGTAAAGACAAGGTTTTGCCATGTTGGCTAGGCTGGTCTTGAACTCCTGGCCTCAAGTGATTCACCCACCTCGGCCTCCCAAAGGGCTGAGATTACAGCTGTGAGCCAGCGCTCCCAGCCTGTTTTATGTTATTATTAACAGTGTATGAAACATTCATGATATATGGCTTCTTTTGAGAAAGAATCCTGTAGCCAAATGCAAAAAATATTGCTTTATATTCCATTTTCTTGGAGGTTCACAAAACAAGCATTTTAAAGACCCCAATATAAGTTACAGTGAATAATCCTAATGAAATTAATTCACAATGTCAAAGTTGGTTGAGTAAAGACTTACTTTTTTAAAAAATAATACACTGATATTCTGCTGAAATGGATTTGGGAAATGCTGATTTTAAAAATATTAATTTGATGAAAATGAATTAAAATAAAATGCAGGGATTACTTTTATTAATTTTGTCTATTTCTTTTTTGACTATTAACCAAAATTTATAACAATACCCAATAATTTTTTACTTCTTAGAAAGTTTAAGTGTGTATGGTTAATTATCCCAAGCAATAACAAACTTGGCCTTCATGACCCTGAAAAAAACTCAGCTAGTGTTTATACCTTGATAAAGACATGTTAAGTCAAGACTTAGAAATTCATGTGAACAGACTGAATTGTTCAGTAAACCAATCAAAAAATTAAATAATTTGAAAAACAAATTATTCGCGTTCTTACATTAATACACAGAAAAATTTAGGATTACGTATTTTAGTTAAAATATCAGTATAAAATGAAGCCATCAAACTTTGAAGAAAACAGTGGAAAATATTTAATGTATGATTATGAACCATATATGAAAAATGAATATGCATATGTGTGTATGTATAAATATATGTATAAATTTTTTGAGATAGGGTGTCACTCTGTCACCTAGGCTAGAGAGTAGAGTGCAGTGGAGTGATCATAGCTCACTGCAGCCTCAACCACCGAGTTTCAAAGATCCTCCTGCCTCAGCTCCCTGAGAAGCTGGGACCACAGGTGCATGCCATCATGCCTGGCTATTTTTTTTTTTAATTTTTTTGTAAAGTTGGAATTTTACTATGTTGCTCCTGCTGGCCTCAAACTCCTGGCCTCAAGCAATCCTCCCACCTTGACCTCCCAAAGTGCTGGGATTACCGGTGTGAGCCACCATACCCAGCCATGAATATTATTTTTTAAAGTCAGTGTGTCTGACCATACTGGTAGAAAAATATCTGTACCTTGGAAAGATCATAAAAAAATATTAAAAAGCAAATACCAAGTTGAGAAAGATGCCACATGTGTGAACGATTCAACCTATCGTTGCTGACTTTGGAGGTCTAGGAAGGGGGCATGAACCAAGGAATGAGGAAGGTCTCTGAAAGCTAGAAAAGAGGAGGAAAACAGTTTTATTTTGGATTCTCCAAAAGCATACAGCTCTTCAATATCTTTAGCCCAATGAGATCTGTTGGGAACTTCTGTTGTATAAACTTGTAAGATAATCACCTGTGTTGCTTTTAGTCACTAAATTTGTGATAGTTTATCATAGCACCAGAAAAAAAAAAACTGAAATATCAAACATAATTAAATGTATTCTGAGACTTAGATCTTATCCTAATACTTCCAAAGGTGGAAATTTATTCTAAAGAAAAAAGAGTAAAGAAAAGTAAGAGTCCTCTCATGTCTCTGATATAAAGTTTGAGTTTCTCTGAGTTCTGGTTGCAGCTAAGAGACCATGTCGTTCTATCTGAAGGATGTCTCTCAATAATGATAATTTAGTTCAACAACGGGATCACTCACTGGGCAGATGACTATGAGGGCGAACTGAGAAACAGATCTCCTCTCTGGATACTCAAAATCATTGTAATTCTATTTAAATACTAAATTAAGGCATTGTTTTCTGTATAGTTATCTTTTAATTGCACCTTTTGGGATATCTCAGCAGGAGAGACATAATTATAAGGTATAATATGAGCTATTTTGTTTTCCTTTCTGTTTATTCAGTGATTAAAAATGGTTGAAAATTGTCCTCTTCTTTTTCTGGTATGGTATTCAGATAGTCTGGTTTGAGTAAGACTGCAAAAGGGTTCCTGAGCAATTACTTTGCTCACACATTGAAACCACAGCCCTCCTTAAAATATAATCATCAAATTCTATTTTATACAATAATGGAAACACGATGCATTTAATGCTGTAAGAAAGAAAGAGGTATTTATGGAAGAAAACCTGCATCTTTAGGAGCAAATTAAGAATTCCTTCTAAATCTAAGAATGGCAATGCTCTAAAACTATCCAAGTCTTTAAAAGTTTAAATTGACAAGACTGAGAATGACTCATACTTAATTTCAAAGCAATATACCTATTTTCTATAAAATACATAGGAATATGAACTCTTAGGAAAAAAAGCATGTTTTTTGAACATCATTGATGAAGGTAATATATAATAAATGTGACCTATTTTATTTGCTGATGTTCACTAATGTAGCTCATTGCTTGCCTACTTCACTTGAAAAGCTCCATGATCTTACAGAACTTGTAGCACTACGATGAAAGATGCCAAACAGATATCTAAGCATTCCCACATTCTTCTTGTCAAAATAATAGAATCCTTTAGGTGCTTAAGAAAATAGATGACTTCATAAACATGTAACTAACTGTATTTAGTCAAATTTAATGTTTTGAACTGAAGACTTCACTTTAGTAAACACCAACAAATATGCACATTTGTTTGTGTATAAATATGTGTGTGTATATATGTATATGTATGATATACGTATCATACATACAGACCACCACATCACATCACTCGCACACGTAAATTCTACAGTTAAGGTTATTTGTAATCAGGATGTTTTTAAGTCAAAATTCATTCTAGTCATTAAAACTATATAATTAGATCATAAGATTATATAGTTAAACATCCTCATCTTATAAATCACCCAAAAATATTAAGAAACCAAACTGTAGACAAACCAGAGCTAAAACTCAGGTCTCCATGGGCTTTCACCTATTTTTTTTCATTTGATTTAATATACATGAATTTTACAAGATTGTACAAATTTTGATTTTTGAATATGAGTAAATCTGGCTCAAAATCTTTCATTTATGAAAGGATGCCTGTATAGCTATTTATTATATATATCTTATATATCTAATGATATATACAAGTGTTTATCTCATATATAAGCTATTTACCAAATATAGGTCATATATGTGATGTGTATCTTATATATATTAAGATATATAAATATTTATAATATATGTAAAGATGTATACATATTTTGGATACATAAAGACTAAAGATCTACAAATTCATGTTTAACATACCTGGCGTAGATGATGAATACTTTCCTTCACATATTTCCTAGTTATATATAACACACTATGTTCACGTACTAAATTAGTTTGCTCTCCTATGTTAACTTTCTTCTACGTTTTTTCTCCAGCCCCATGAAATAAATGAATTGACAGTGAAATAAATGGGAGATTTTGTGCAAATGATTTGGAAAACTAAATGCTTTCTACTACTTGATCTGTGTCGAGACTTTATCTGTGTCAAGAATTTCAAACTAATTCCATCTAAGGCAGATAAAATGGAATATATTATAATATGCTTTAATAATATTTAATGATTTTATTAAGTGTTTTTGTTTTTGTTTCCTGATATGCTTTATGATGGCAGGGTAGGTTAAGCACTGTGGGCAGACACAGACACAATGTGCTTTTCTTTGCCTCTCCCAAAATTTTCTTCTGAAGTTTCTGTTCCCTTCTTTCTTTTGTTTCTGCACCTAGTCTCTTGATGCATGTTCCTCTCCATCAAACACCACTGTAGGTGTATGTAAGTACGTATAGATATCTTATTAAATTGATTGTTCACTGAGGTTATCACCGTCTACCCTAAATGGCTGCAAGTTAAAAATCAAATCTTTGATTTAATAATTTCATTGTTTAGTTCCCCTTAGCATTAATTGATTATACATATACATACAATGCATTCTTTTGAATTTTATACTTTAAAAATAAATACAAAGTCATACAAAGACCATCTGTTTATTCATATTCTTTGCCCTGTTGAATCCATGATCCACAGAAGAATGTTGTAGAAAGAAAAAGACAAACGGCATCAAGAGATCTCAACATTGTTCATAGACTTTTTGGCATTTTTTTCAACTAAATACTCTACAACAGTATTTCTTGATCATTCTACTTCTATCCATTTCCCTCACTCTCCCCCCGCTGTTCTTGTCTTCGCAAACTCTCCCCATTTCTTACATCATTAAACTTCCAGAAAATATATGAAACCTATACTATGTATGTGTCAAGCACTGAAAAAAGAATTCTGAAGCAGAGACTTGGGCCCCACGGAGCTTTTACTCTGGTGAGAGAGTACAGTGATACACATGTAAGTAAATAACCTAATAAAAATAAAGGGAGATAAAGGATTAGAGAGCAACTAGTGAGTCAAGTGACTTCTGGGACCTGAAGGGACAGGGGACCAAGAAAAGTCTGGCACTTTTGGAGTCCAAACAAAGAGAAATAGTGAGAAACCCTCCCTCCTTTGCAGGGAAATGACTTCCCTGGCTTTAAAAATGCCAAGAAGAAGCTGGAGAGATGAAGTGCCAAGCAATTTCTCCCTAAAGCTGGAAGTATAAGGAAATCCACACTCCTCGTGACTTACCCTGGGGACCTTTGTAGGGCATGGCAAAACATTTCTTCCTATACTGTCAGTCTATGGCGTACAGACAGCCTTGACTTCTACCACTTTTGAGACTTTTCCATTTGGCCTGAACCTCAACATTCCCAGAAGGAAAATAACAACCTATCTAAAAGCTATCTACGTTCAACGAGTGACCAGAAAAATCAGAATGCACATCCAGAGAAGTAAAGCTGCCGAGGGATATAGACAATTCAATTAAAAATAATAAACACTTTAGAGGAGAATCAAGTGTGGCACATACCCAGATAAAGAATGTTTGGTGATTAACGACATTAGTTCTCAGCCAAATAATTCTGTAAATGATTTGAAGGAGAGGATATTTACTACTCATGCGTGTGTCCTAGAAGATCAAGTACAAAAAAAAAAAAAAATCACAAAGCACAGAAAACAATTACAGAGAAATAAAAAACATGAGGGGAGATGAATCTTGAAGGATATAACAGGAGATAGTAAAAGATGTACCAGTAAGAGAAAAGACAGATGGAAGATTATTGATAAAAATAAAATAATAGAATTTATTTTTTCTCAACAAAAATCCTAATATCCCAGATTAAATGGTTTCTGGGAGGTCCAGGTCAGACTAATCAGAAATAACATAGACACCTAAGACATTCTGTAAAACTCCTGAATTCTAAGGAAGGGGAAAAATATGACAAGATTCAAGGTAGAAAAAGCAAAGGAAAAAAAAGTCAGAATCCTCATCGGAAACAGTGGAAACGTGAAGATGGTGAGAGCAGCTACCAACCACTGTGAGGAAAATGGTGCAGTTTATGAATTGTAGACCCAGCTAATATTTTATTACATCTCAAGGTTACAGAAAAATACAAGAGAACTCCATCCAAGTATTCTCTCTAAAGGAAAAAGTAGTACAGTGTCTTAACCGAGCAAACTAGAATAGAAAACTAAAGGTGACAGAAAAGAAAGAAAAGATCAAGTGGAGATTAATTAACAAATATTTACATGTAGATAAAGATATAGATACATCTGGGGAGGTGGTGTGTGTATGTGTGTGTGTGTTAGTGTCTGTGTGAATACTAAGCCAAGTATAATAGAGTTTTTTAAAAATTATTCTCTTTAATGTTGTCTTGACCCAGTTTTGAGGCCCTAACTAGTGACTGTCAGTTCCCCTTCTTGGGCAGCTGATTAAATCCACACTCCAACCACCCCCCTTATCCAGTTATCATATTCTGGGCCACCAAGCACCTGCCCTAATTTCTCTGGTCCCAGTTACTAGACAAGTAGAGAGAGTGCCTATGCCCTGGAGCTCAGAGCCCTGGACATTATTCAAAATAGCCAGTCCCTAGAGATGCAGAGAAACCTAGGGAACCCTATCCTAGCTGCCATACATCAGCAGCCCTCACAGTAGCTCCAGTTTGCTGTTTCCTGTCTCCTGGTGCAGTTCCCTGTGTGGCTCTCTCATTTGAGGATGAAAGTAACAGAGTTGCTTTCTTCTGAGTATCACTGTGTTGTGTCCACCATTAAAACAATTCTTAAAGCTCATCAAAGTGTGAAAGTACAATATATTTGTAAATAAGAAATCATTAAAGGAAAAAAGATGCACTCTTAAGGAAAACCTGATAATATCCTTTAGTTGAAAATACTAAGTTACTTCCAAAAAGTCTTAGATTCAAGCATGGTGGAGTAGAGTTGGAGACTTTTGAAAGCAATTGTTTGCAAGGGTGAGGGGAAATCATGAGTTATATTTTAGGTATATAAATTGCAACTAATTGTTGGATATTATATTAGATCTATTTATTAAGCAGGTGGATTTTTTTAGTCTGGAGCTAAGACATCATGAAGTCATCAGTGTTATCAGCGTGAATTACATGTTAAGGAGCTATAAAACCCGAGGAGATTACCTAAAGATGCCACGTGGAAGAATAAACTCTGGGCATGCCAACATTTAAAGGTCAGGAAAGGAGGGAGCTCCAATGAAACTTACGAAGAGAATCTTTCATTCTATTAGAAAATTCCAGAGAGGTAGGAGCAAAACATGGAGAGTGTGGTATCCCTTGAGCCACATTAAGAAAGCATTTCAAGAATGAGAGAAAGAAATTAACTGTGCCAAATCCTGCAGAAAGTTAAGTATGATCGATACTAGGAACTGGGCATTGCCTTTGGAAAGTTGGAGGGCTTGAGTGACATCGGCTGAAGTAGTTTCAGCATGCTTGGAAAAGTTTCTAGAAAGAATGGAAGGGGGAAGTGTAGGGACAGCAAATATAAAACATTATCAAAGGTTTTTCTGTAAGAGGGAGACATGAAATCAGGCAGCAGAGTTGAAAATGTAGGGTCTAGCAGGTGTTTTGTTTTAAAAGGAAGGATAATAATTCATGTTATTCCAATTTAAGTGATCGCAAAGTGGAGGGAAATGTTGAGGTGGGGAGGGGTAAAGAAGAGGAAGAAGAGAGAGGGAGAGAACTTTTGTAGGAATAAAATCCTTAGGTAGGAAATAACAAGTGTTATTCCATACATAAATGAAGGGATTAATGTAGAGAGGATCAGAAGAGTTCATTCTTGTAACTCAAAGAAGGGTAAATTATTTGGGTCCATACACAAATAGGAAGGTTTGGTAGAGGAAGGACGAGTATGATTTTTTCTGATTGTTTTAAGTTTTAAATAAAATAAGCATATTCATCAGCTGTGTGTGAGGATGTGAAGGGAATGTTGATGACTAGAAAACGGGGAGAGGGTCTGAAAGTGGAAGAGTTTACTAACTAGGGAAATCAGTGATTGAAGGGCAGTGTTAAGGTGCATGTGGAAATTAGTTATAAATACTTAAAATAAGGTAGGTAAACATGACTATATTTTTCTTTGTTCACAGTTGCCTTTTAGGGAATACGTGCACAGATTGAATTAGTTATAGTCGAGTTTGGTCAGACCACTACCATGGAGAGATTTTAAGGAACGAAAGGTGATGGATCATGGAATCTAAACCAGGAAAGGTGGAATTTGAGGGCATTTCTCAGTCCTGCCCTCAGGACTTTTTGTCCTTGTATTGCTCCTCCATTCCCCCCAGCTTCTTCAAATTCTAGCTCACAAGAGTTTAAAAAACTGACAACTTTTTCTGTGAAAGGTAGGAAACAATAGGAAATAGGACCAAACAAAGCTGGAATTCTTTGCACAGGCAGAATGAGGAGGGAGCCTGGAACTGTGTGATAATCTTAAAAATTTCTGTACCTGATTTGTTTTACTCTTCTTATTTAAGCTGTTTTGGGGCTCAGAAAATAATATCCCAAAATACGACATTTTGGCATGCTTCTTGCTTTGAATTAAAGGAAGGTGAAAGGCCTCAGAAATAAGCCTAAGAACTAAGGTCTCTCTCTAACCTTCTCCTGCACTCCTGCCCCTCTGATCCTCTTTCTTTCTTGAGCACTAGGAGAAAGTTTCCTTATCTGATGAAGGAAAGTTCCAGCATTAGAAATGCAATTGTCTTAATAGTCCCTCCTTAAGAACTTCATCTAATAACCAGAAAAGACTAATCACTAAAAATCAGCACTATACCCACACAGACTTTCATTTATTATCCTAAGTGTAACTCCTAGAGATTACTTGGGAGATTATCGGCATTATAAGACAACCTTTGCTCACAGCGAAGTTCCGCCCCTCACCTTCTTGCAATTTGCCACCACCTCCCCCAGAGCTCAGAGGAAATTTGTCCCAAGCCAATTGTCTGTTCTTTGGGCTATTTAAGTTCCCCTAAAATTATTTACAGTCCTTCAAATTGGCTATATTTCCCCCATCTTCCTTTCCCTCATGAAGAGGGCATATAAGCCTCAACCATCTAGCTTTTCTCTGAGTCTCATATTTTATATTGTTTCTAGGCTTATGAATGTTAATAAATTTTTATGCACCTTCTCCTCTTAATCTGTCAGTTGTCATTCATTTCAATGAAACTTCAGAGATGGTAGATGGGAGGCTTTCCCTCCATTTCTATAGTTCTATGATTTCTTGTACATTTTACCAATGTGCAAATGAAAGTAAAATTCTACAGTATTTTACATAGCAAGCTAAGTGTTATTGGTAAATGTTACTAATCGCGGGATATAAAATTTAAATAGATCCTAGATTTATTACCTAGGCACTGTACAAAATCCCCTGCTCCATCCCTTGTTAATATAATCTATCAAGTTGAATGAAATAAATCATGCTAATCAAGCAGAAGGAGATTTACATAAAACCAATGATTTCATCATAAAAACACATATGCATAAGAAGAAATTTCTTGTTATTTGCGAGTGGGAGTTTATTACAAAATATAGTCTGGAGGGCCTATGTAAGCTCAGTATGCTCAATGTATTTAACTCTCTAAAATATACATTGACCTCCTATTTGTTGTAAAATGCTATTTATCCTTTAGGGGTCTACCAGAGAGTCTTAATTATCACTTTCTTAACCTCTACAATGGAGAGGATTTTAATAATTTTTACTATAGGTTACTGAGAGCTTTTGTAACATAATAACTCAAAAGATGATATGTGAAGAGAATTTTAGTGGCAATGTGCTTCATTATGGCTTTTTGAAACCCTGCAGCATAAAGTACTACAAAGAAATCATATGCAGATTGTTTTTATTTAGATACAAGATAAAGTAAGAAATGAAAGAACCAAAGAACTCCCCAAAACCATTCGCAACAGCCAGGTCAGGAATTTAAGAAACAATAGCTTTGTATACAAATAAGTAGTTCAACTCCGTTCAATTAGCCCACTTTCTCTAGGATAGACAACCTCTTCTAAAAATCTTTATCAATATGAGAAACTGGATTATTGGGCTGGATTGTGTTTCCATTCACTGATTGCTTTGTGTGATTTCACCAACCTCACTGCCTGGCAAGGAACTTTGTACCTTTATCCCTCTGTTGGATGCTTTGTCTAGGAAAATGAGTTTCCCAGAAAGATGAGGACAGCTTTTCTTTTCAACCACATAACATAGATAATTGTTTTTTTCAGTCATAATCTTCACACTCCAAAGTGATCAACCAACAGTGCCTTGCTGTGCAATAAGATTTAAACATTGGAAGAGCAATTGCTAGAGCATGCAATTCAGAATTAAATAATATGAAAATAGGGTGCTTTGTGTAACAAGAGGGAAAGATATATTGAAATAGTCTGATTTAGGTTGATTTAAATTGTTCTTCGGAAGAGAAGGTAAAAGAAAAACCTGTCCAAATCCACAGCCAGGTGCCACATTTGTGGACGTGAACACAGTATGACAAAGGTTCTGCCCTCAAGAAAATGCTTTGTGCTGAGCTTTACACAGAAACTGAAATGAGCCTGCCTATCTGTGTCCATACTTATCTGCAGCATCGTGTATCCACAGACAATATCTCACTGTGTTTTGATGGATGCTTCCATTAAGATGGCTTGGCTATCATTTTGTGTTCCCATTCTTACCTAGATAAACAATTTTTTTTTTTGTATACAGAAAAAGAAAGAGAATCTAGTATGTAAATGAAACAGAAATCACATATCTTCTATACTTTTGCAGATGTGCTGGATACTTTTGCAAAGATCTCCCTGTACCAGTATGCATAGGGTTGATAGAGAAGGGTACCAGTCAAAGCCTAACAGCATTTGAGATTTGTATGGTGGGCACTGTGCCTCACAGACACATGAAAGGGTCTGTTGTTTGTTTCTCTGGAGAATTTGCCTCACTTATGCTCTGCCTTGAAAACACTTTTCCTAGGAATATGCATGATCTTTTCCTTCTCTTTCTTGAAGGCTTTGCTAAAACTTCAGTCCTCCACACAGGCGGTCTGTGATCATCCTATTTGAATACTATGCCACTTTATACTATTCCCCATTCCTTCCATTGTTATTCTTCATAGCCCTTCTCATCACTGGGCTATTGTACATTTATTTGTTTTGTTTTTTTATCTGTCCTTTCGAACTACCTCCTCTAACACACACACACACACACACACACACACACACACACACTACACCACAAGTTTGGTGAGCTTAGAGATTTTCTTATGGCCTGCTATATCTCCAGTACCTAGAACAGAGCCTGGCACACATACATTGAACAAATGAATAAATTATTCATCCTCCCTTAAGTCCTACTAAATCAAATTTCCTTACTTGGAGTATTTGCTAAACTTTCAGATTTACTGATTAAATGCTTCGTTATCCAAAACTTAAATCCCACAGTTTACTGAGCATTTACTTGGATGTCACCACCACATCTATTTAGAAGTCAGAGGAGAAGGGAGGAAACAAATTTGTAATAAGCTATACAACACAAACTGTAATATCCCACGTGTACTGTGACTTGGGATTCTTCATACAGTACAGGTGTTTGTTCATTTCTTCTTCAATAAATCCATCATTATTTAGGATGCTTAATGGGCATCCAAGTCAAGACACTGAGAAGCCAGTAGGACTTAAAACCTTGAGTAAAAGAGAGAGGCCCAGAGTGGAGACAGAATTTGGAACCATCAGCATTTTCATGGTATTTAAAACCATAATACTGTGTGAGATCACCAAGGAAGCATGTGTAGGCAGAAACAAGGAAAGAACCCAGAACTGACACCTGGGATCTCCAACATTTAGAGCCTAGGTGTTGAGAAAGTAGCAGCAGAGACTGAACAGGAGTTTCAGAGAAGCAAGAGAAAAATCAGGTAAGGGTGGGGTCTGAAATTCAACTGAAGATAGTGTGTCAAGTAGAGGAGAGGAGGAATGGGGACTATCTGAGTTAAATACTGCTGATGGTAAAGAAAGATAGGGATAGTGAACTGGTTATTTGCTTTAGCAAAAAGGAAATCTATGACGTTGATAGAAGGAATTTAGTTATAGTGATGTGGGCATGAGTGTTAGAAAAGACAAGAATGACAGACAGTTTTCTTGAGTTTCTTTTGTTTAAAGCAAAGGAGAAAAACAGCAGAAGCCAGAGCAGGAAGAGAAAATTGTTATTGTGGTTGTTTTTAAAATAAGATAAATAATAGCATGTTATTATCTGCTGTAGTCTGCTTCCCACAAGCCAGCTGCAGAAAAGATTTGCCTTCTTTGGCTTCAAGCAATTATCCTATATGTTTTAGTTACTTTAAATGCCAGAATTCACATGATAAGAATTTCTTGGCAGCAAATCATACTAACACTTCGTAAGTCAACGCATTGCATTCCTACCAGGCAATATTGGTTTTCCAACATATGAATGGAAAAGGACCTTAATGTCGACGAGAGAGCAATTTATTTGGCTGGCTTTATTTTTATTAAAATAGAATGAAAATGAATATATGGAGCCAAATACCTCTACAGCACTAAGAATTTTTTGGTTAAATTAATCCCCTTTAAAGCTATTATGTAACAGAAATATATTGCTCCATGGCACTTGGATTATAGATAATAACATTTTTAAAAAATATTGGCCAAAGTCTCCAAACATCTAAGTTGGTGGAATTTTCAATACTAGACAGTTCCTAAAGCTCCGTTCCCACTTCTTTCATTATGTAAGAATGCTAGGATTTGCCTCATATTTTAAAACATCCTGAGAAATAGGACAGGTTCTGGTTGCCAGTGTTAGGATCCCTGTTTGAATCCTTATAGTCCAGCCAATGCCAGCAACAACACTGGAAGCTTTCTCCAGTGGGCCATGTTTGAATACAGGAGGTGCCAGGCCAAGGCTACAGAGCTCAGTGTTCAGTATTCACAAGCCACCAAGCACACATCCCCATCCAGAGCCCAGCCCTTCAGAGGAACTGTGTGGGCAGGTACAACTCACCGTGATATTGGAAAATCTGTTATCCTCCTTCCCAGTTAGGGAGGTTCCAACACCGTCCTTTCAGAATCCCTCCTCACCACTAAACGTCTGCATTTAGATAAGCTTAGTTTAATCACTTACATAAGTCTAAGGCCTTCAAAAACAAAAGCCTCTTTAGAGATTTCTTTCTGGGCATTCTGTCTACCCTGAAATTTTCCTTTTCTGTCAACAAATACACAAAAAGACTTTACTCTTGGAACATGGAGATTTTAAGGATGAAGGGCCACCCGGGGAAGAGCAAGGCATCAGGACAGAGCTCTCTCAAATGAATCACCCTGCTGAACTAGCATTCTAAATTGTAATCACAGACTAAACCATTAGTCAGAAGTTGGAAACTATTATATCCCTTTCAGTTATTCTTTATTGTTTTTCTGTAGCTCAAGATGCAGAGGTTCTGTAGATTATAAGATTTTTGTTCTTGTTACTCACTACCAGTTGAGTGTGAGTCCAACCACGCAGGGCCATGGTCAGGTACTGACTGCCAGGTGTGCTTTCTGAGAGACTGAAGCATCTGGGTGTTAAGGTAATGCTGTGTCCCATACAGTGCTGCAAAATACATCTTCCAGTCCAACTGGAAGAAAATTTTCTGCCAATCTTGCTTACTACTGTATTTCAAACACCCGATAAGGTCTTAATAAATATTTGATGAATGCTTAAACCAAAAGAGGAGTTAAGCCTATAAAATTGGTGAAGAAGTAGTCTTGAAAGCAAAACAGTAGATGAAGTGAAGAAATTGTGTATTGGTAAAGAGTGACGTGATTAAATGTAGGCTTTTGAAAGATTAATCCAATAGCTCGTTGGAAAGTTGAAATGGAGATAGAATTAAAATTGTATGGCACTGGGGGAAGCCTGGGGAGAAGTACATAGAACAACACTATTTTGCAACTTCCTTTGCATCTACAATTATTTCAAAATAAAAGGCTAAAAATGAAATGTTATTGCAGTGTTCCTAAGTTGAAATAATCATGATTAAAATTACAAAAGTAATGAAATAAAGATGCTATGGTCTCAATGCCCCCAGAATTCATGTGTTCAATTTCAGTCTCTATCATGGTGGTAATAAGAGGTAGCACTTTGGGGAAAGGATTATGTCATGAGGGCTGTGCCCTCATGAATGGATTAGTGCCTTATAAAAGTGCTGCAGGGAACTGGTTTAGTTTTCCTCTCTTGCCTTTCTGTTCCTGCAAGTGCCTTGGTCTTGGAGCTTGCAGTCTTCAAAACCATGTGCAATAAATGTCTATTGCTTATAAATTACCTAGTCTGTATTATTTTGTTATAGCAACACAAATTGACTAAGATAGGAAATTTATATGGGAAAAATATTTTGAGAAAAAAGTGAATGACGTTCCTTAGTTTAGTATGTTTTGATTTGCACATTTGCATTAATGAGAGCTTTCTCTTTAGATATTTTATTAGCAAACTCAAATTAAATACTTTGAGCCTCAATAGCCAACAGTCCACAAAAACACATAACGAGCCATTGCTGTATTATATGTCTATTAATCTGTAGCAGTCACCTATAGGTATCAGCTATAGCTGATCCCCGGGTACCTGATATGGTTTGATTGTGTCCTCACCCAAATCTCATCTTGAATTATAGCTCCCATAATTCCTACATGTCGTGGTAGGGACCCAGTGGAAGGTAGTTGAATCATGGGGGTGGGTCTTTCCCATGCTGCTCTCGTGGTAGTGAATAAGTCTCATGAGATCTGATGGTTTTATCAAGGGGAGTTCCCCTGCACATGCTGTCTCTCTCTTGCTACCATGTAAGATGTGACTTTGCTCCTCATTCACTTTCCACTCTGATTGTGAGACCTCCCCAGCCATGTGGAACTGTGAGTCAATTAAACCTCTTTCCTTTATAAATTACCTGCTCTTGGATATGTCTTTATTAGCAGCATGATAACAGACTAATAAAGTTACCATGTCATACTCCCTCTGCTCTTGTCAAATGTTATCTACAGTTGTCACTTTGCATTGACAATATTTGGTCTCAAGAGTGCTGTGCATCTCTCCACCTTCTCTGAAGTTTCAGGAACCCTCTTGGCCCACATACAAGTACAGGATTACAGGGGCCTCACATCCACAGGAAAAGTCCTTAAGGATGTTAGACAACTGCTGGTCGACCGTTGCCCCAACCTGCTGTACTTTGGGAGAAAAATTCAGGGAGACATTCCGTAATCTGTTTAGGAGGTCTCAACATAATCCAATCCCTATTCCCCTCAGCAGCAACCTACATAATGCTCCTTATATTGGCTCTTTTGTCTCCTCATTCCTGCTTCCTAGAATTATGTCCAAAATAAATAACCCTTACCCAATTAACTGTCTCCGACTCTGCTGTGGGGAAAGTCATACAAATTTGGTGGCAGAAGTTACCATAGAAAGTAGAACTCTGGGACTGAATTCTGAATTTGGATCACTGAGGTCAGATGGCAAAGGTGGCAGTGCTGAAGAGTGGGATAGCAAGGCTTCTGACATGATATATGTAGCCTCACAGTTACTAATTACCTGACATCAAATGGATTGGGATAAAGTACAGAGAGAAGGACAAGCACTGGGTTATTCAGTAATGCTAAGTACATGGACAGGACCAAGGCAATAGAAATTATACAGATTGTGTATTGGAAAGTTTTTTCCTACCTCTCTTGGAATCCTTTAAGAAAAAAAAGTGGTAGGCTGGGATAAGTCAACCATCAACTCAGAACATGTTGTGAATGCAAAAGGCCTCCTTTATAGCGTTTAAAGACTCTCATCTTTCACAGCATTAGTTGTTTCATGCAAAATATCTGCGCTAGGGTTTAATTGAAAGAGTGGCAGAGCTGCAAAGGATACTACATACAAAGCTGACAGGCCTCCTATTCTAAAGTTGGAGTATTGATACAGAAAGAATAGGATCCTGAGAATTGGTAGGCTTAAGTGATTGTGCCCGAATACTGTGAAACTACGTATCTCCTTGATGACCTGACTAGCAGATGCACTCCCTTCTCTCTTGCTACAGAAAACCAGCTTAGCCATGTCAGGACACCTTGCAAGGACCTCATTCAAGGTCCTTACAAGACAATGTATGTCCTTCTGCAGATCTGGCTGCACCTTCCCTTGTTGTATATGGACCAATAAATAGGATCAGGTCTCAGCTTATGTCCAAAGCAAAAACAGTCTCTGATATGAGATGAAGTCACCCTTTCGCTGAAAGAATTGAGGACCCAGCAAATACGTACTGGCGGGAACCAGGACAAATGTGGCAGTGGATCTCCAGGGTGTTGGATCAGAGAAGAAATGGAATGTAAAGTTAGCTAGGAGTTTATTGATGCAGGACACTTTCCCAAGTCTTGAGATTTTCAGCAACATTAAGAAAATTGGTCTTAAGGGTGGGCCAGTAAATTTGCTTAGTCCATACACTCTCTACCTTTGGCCTCACTAGAGATTTATAACCCCAAATTTTCCCTATTCTTTTTTTTCCTTCCAGTTGTGTTCAAGTTTACAATATGCTTCTGGAAAGCTTTAGAAGAAACCTAGGCACTTCAAATAATGTCTCATCAAGAATCTTATGGGATCATCAACCACTTCAACCACTTGCATTTCCTTTTCTTTCTTTCTTTTTTTTTTTCTTTTTCTTTTGAGACAGAGTCTAACTCTTCACCCAGGCTGGAGTGATGTGGTACAATCTGGGCTCATTACAACCTCTGCCTCTTGGGCTCTCGCAATCCTCCCACCTCGGCCTCTTAAGTAGTTGAAACCAAAGGCGTACACCACCATGCCCTGCTAATTTTTTGTATGCTTGTAGAGACAGGGTTTTGCCGTGTTGCCCAGGCTGGTCTCGAGCTCCTGGGCTCAAGGGATCTGCCCAACTTGGCTTCCCAAAGTGCTCGGATTACATGCGTGAGCCACGTTGCCTGGCCTGCATTTCTTTATGGTAATATTGCTAATAAAGTAGTTCTATGCCATGGAAAAATAAAATCATCAACCTGTACGCATTTTATGTTAGTATTTTATTCTTCCTTAGTTAGATTGACAGATCTGTTTCAACCTTATTGTGGTTAATTTTATGTCTTGACTAGCCATGGAGTGTGTAGATTAAGCATTATTTCCAGGTGTCTCTGTGAGGGTGTTTCTGGATGAGATTGGCGTTTGAATTGGTGGACTCAGTAAAGTAGATTGCCCTCTCACTGTGGCTGGGTATCATCAAATCTATTGAAGGCTTGAATAGAGCAAAAAACAGAGGAAGGAGAAATTCCCCCCTTTTGCTTCTGGTCTGCCTGCTTGAGCTAGGACATTTTTTCTCGTCTTTTTAGGTCTTCTCACTAGAATTTACACTATCAGCTCCACTGGTTCTCAGGCCTTTGGACTCTGATTGATTTACATTACTGGCTTTCCTGTGTCTTCTTCTTGCAGATGGCAGATCATGGGATTTCTCAGCCTCCATAATCATATGAGCCAACTCTTTATCATAAATCTTATCTCTCCCCATGCTGCCAACTGACTCTGTTTCTCTGGAGAATCCTGACTAATACAAACCCTAAAATTCTGCTATCTAATTATAACATTATAAATATAACATTATACATTACTTTTCATATATCATAATTTATCATAATTTACAGTTGGTTTATATATGCCTTTGGCCATCTCAAATTGGCTCTAAAAATAAGGAAATACATGTCTGTCATAACAAATGTCTATAGCTGAGGTGGCTGCAGGTGAGTTACAATCATCAAGAACAAAGTCATAAAAGAACCAGGTTATTTCCTTTCTTTGCTTTATCTCCGTCAGTGTTTTCTCTTTGCCCTCAGATTCTTTGTCTTCCTTCATTGTTGCAAGACGTCTGAAGAAGTTCCCGGGTTTAGATCTAGACTCAGTATACCTGGGAAAAGTGAGTTAGATCTAGACTCAGTATATCTGGGGTAAGTGAGTTAGATGTAGACTCAGTATACCTGAGGAAAGTGAGACAGAGAGGGGGAAAAGCACAACTCCTTAGTGTCTCCTTATCAAGAGCTAGAAAAATCACTGTTGGAATCCCCTCCAAAAGACTGCTGCTCTCATATGGGTTATTTGCCCAAACCAAAACGATAAACAACAAAGAAACTAGGACAATCGCTACCAACACTCATTATAATTTACCCCAAGCTGTGGGTAAGATTATCTTTCCTGTGATCTTGTGGTAACTGAACAAAGTCAGGATTTTGTTAGTGAGGAAGACCGGGAAATTAATGATATATATCAGTTGTATCAGCCATTTGATCTTCAACAAAGGTAACAAAAATAAGCAATGGGCAAAGGACTCCCCATTCAATAAATGGTGTTGGGATACATGGCAAGCCATATGCAGAAGAATGAAACTGGACCCCTACCTTCCACCATGTACAAAAATTAACTCAAGGTGGAGTAAAGATTTAAATGTGAGACCTCAAACTACACGAATCCTAGAAGAAAACCTTGGAAACACTATTCTGGACATTGGCCTTTGGAAAGAATTTATGAGTAAGTCCTCAAAAACAATTTCAACAAAACAAAACTGACAAATGACACTTCCTTAAATGAAAGAGTTTCTGTATAGTAAAAGAAACTATCAACAGAGTAAAGAGACAACCTATAGATTGGGTAAAAATATTCACAAACTATGTATCCCACAGAGCCCTAATAGCCAGAAACTATATTGCTTAAGGGAATTTAAGCAATTGAACAATAAAAAAAAAATAACTCCATTAGAAAGTTGGCAAAATATATGAACAGACACTTCTCCAAAGAAGGCATACAAACAGCCACCAAACATAAGAAAAATAGTCCACATTACTAATCATCAGAGAAATGAAAATCAAAACCACAAGGAGATACCATCTCACACCATTCAGAATGGCTATTTTTTAAAAGTCAAAAAAACAGATGCTGGAGAGGCTGCAAAGAAAAGAGAATGCTTATACACTGTCGATGGGAATGTGAATGAGTTCAAGCCCCTGTGGAAAGCAATGTGGAGATTTCTCAAAGCACTTAAAACAGAACTACCCAGTAATCCCATTACTGGGTATATACCCAAAGAAAAATAAATCAATCTTCCAAAAAGGTGCCTGCACTCGCACATTCATTGCAGGGCTGTTCACAATAGTGAAGACGTGGAACCAACCTAGGTGCCCATCAACAGTGTATTGGATAAAGAAAATGTGGTACTTATACACCATGAAGTACTATGCAAACAGAAAATGAAATGATTTCCTTTGCAGCAATGAGAATGCAGCTGATGGCCATTATCCTAAGTGAATTAACACAGGAACAGAAAAACAAATACTGCACGTTCTCACTTACAAGTGGCAGTTACATATGGAGAACTCATGGACATAAAAATGGGAACAACAGACACTGGGGACTCCTGTAGGGGATGAGAGGGAGGGAGGCAAGGGTTGAAAAACTAACTATTGGGTAGTATGCTCAGTATCTGAGTGATGGGAGTAATCATATCCCAAACCTCAGCATCACGCAATATACTCAGGTAACAAATCTACACAGGTACCTCCTGAATCCAAAATAAAAGTTGAAATCATTTTTAAAAAGTCAGCTGTATCTGCTCTTCACAACTTTTAGTGCAGAGGCTGAGAGCAGGTTTTGAAGGTATTATCCAGGCAACATTCAGCACAACCAGCCATGTTCATGCTAGGTGCTCCATAGCAATGTGATCTAGAAGTTGCTGTCCATCATTCTGACTGTGGCTGCAGAAGCAGAGAGCAGTTGGTACTTCACTTCTGCTATTGCAACGTAAGGGACCAGAGTCTTGTTATCTAAACTCAACATTTGAAGGCAACCTGAGAATACTACTAAAAAGAGGATAATAAACAACAGCAGATCAAGCAGCTTTGTTTTGTGCTCTTGGCTACAGCAAATGTGTTTGGTATATCACTGGCAGCTGCAACGCTCACCATCAGTCCTACATAGTATTAAAGAAAGATGTTTCTAAATATCTCTGCACAGCCAGTTTCCATAGCCTTGCATCCATGCCAAACACTTAATATGAGCCAAGGTCTTTTAGAGTTGACAATTCATATGTAGACTTTGGTATACTTTGCTTTATGTTTGCCAGATATGTCTGAAACATATGTAAATTGGTAATTGGGCTACTTCTTGAAGCAAAATTATAGCGAAAACTGGTAAATGAAGAAAATCCTAGCTGAAGTAAATAATCCCTTCCTCCTTTGTGTAAATTTAGATTTATGCATGCTGAGTTTTATATTAAGTTAGACTGAATTTGACTGTTCTCTGTAGTTTCAAATATCTATCTTAATGATTGTCACATCATATATGGAAATGATAAAATAATTTTACATGTAGAAACACTTTTATCTGAAAAAGGATTAAATCCTATAAGATGAAAATACACAGAAGTGTTTGAAAGTTAAATTTTAAAATGTAAAGTACAAAAATCATCAAACCCATTTAGTGGGTCTACATTTCCACAATCGACCTTCATAAAAAATTATACTTTCATCACTTATCCTATTCATGAAACAAAACTATCAAAATTGAATATATAAAAACCTTTGCACATGCGTTTTGTATTCCTTCTGCTTACTGTTTTTGAGTTACTTAGTTCAGCCAGATTCAAAGACGTGTTTGTTTAGTGTAAAGAATCACACTCCCACAGATTGCAACAACCTTAAACCAGCCTTTGCTATAAGGAGAATTAGCTTTGTCATTGCTCTAGTTTTACTGTGCTCCTATAGACTGTGGGTGTTCACATTGGCTATGTGTGCATTAGATTGAATGGATTAACAGACTTAATTGACCTCCACAATTCTGATTTTGTTTTGTTGTTTATATGTATGCTTGGTGGTAGGTTTTTGGGTTGGTGGGTTGGTGGGTTGGTGGGTTGGTTGGTTGGTTGCTTTGAAGATGGAAACACCCAACAAAACCATAGTACAATATTCCATGAAATAACACAAAAACCATTTGTATCTTCTGGAATTTGGTGCACTCTATATTATAGAAAAGAAAATAAATAGATAAACAAGGCTTAAACAAAATAGAGTTTTATTTTTCTCATAGGCAAAGTGAATCTGGAGGATGCAGTCAAGACCGTGGAAGTTCCAGGATCCTCAGGCTCATGCTCTTTCCTTATCTCTGTTCTACCTCTGAGCCTGTGGCTTCTGTCATCAAGTACACTCGTAGTCCAAGTCAGCTGCCAAAAGTTCTGTCGCTTTGTTCACCATCCAGGAAGCAGTTGAGTCAGCTTCTCTTTAGCCTTATTCCCAGAACGTCGACACAATGCATTTGTTAACACCTTATTAACCAGAACCACTAAAAAATGACATATTTTAGATGGGTACATTACATCCCCAAATAAAATTTAGATTCTCCAACTAAGGATGAAATCAAAGATGTATAGGCATTTACTGAGTGGCCTTCTTCACATACTTCTGGAGCAAAGAGGACAAATGAAGAGGAGGAGGAGGAGAAAGAAGAAGAGAAAGGAGAAAACAAGTTTTAAATGCATTTTTTAAAAGTATCTGGAGGTAAAGAAGTGGCTTATTTACTGCAGAGATGGTAAATGGGTTATCGTTCCTGTCAAAATTCAGCTGTCTGCTTAAACAGATCTCAGATTTTGACTGACATCTCCCAAATGCTCAAATCTGAGGCATATCACAACTGCCTTCCTAACAAGCTGAAACCTTATTTTCCACATTTTTGCTTAGGTTTACCAACTGCATCCATTATTATAATAAATAAAACACAGAGGTGACAGTTCAATTATCAGATGTAATAAGGCCAAAGAGGGATAGCTTGTAATCACATTAGGAAGTTCATTTTTGACAGTTTATAACATCCCAAACTGAAGTACTTCCCGATCGCAACTAGTTTTCTAACTTAAACCAGATTTTTCTCAATAAATAGTAGAGAAAATAAAAATACTAATATCATGAGAGAATTAAACTTTGGTTATAGCAAAGGTTTCCTGTCAGTTCTCATAAACATCCAAAAAGTAAAGCAAAACTAAGCCAATCTCTAGTTTTCTAGACTCTGTTCAGAAGTGCTTTAAATGGATCTCTCTGGAATAAGTGCTCATATATAATTGTTTTAATGTATGTACATTTTCTTCTTTTTAAAAATCAGAGCAATTAACCTAGTTGGGGCAGATGTCGTAGCAATAATTACCAGAATATATTTAGAAAAAGGTGACACAAGTGTGGTTCCATAGTCTTTTATCAGACATGAAGGCTTCCTTCTGTCAGCAATGTTAAAATTACTTTTACATTTTCTATTTTGAGCTCAGTTCAGGTGGCTTGAGGGAGGTGGAGAGGAGAGACAAGAAAATAAAAAAATTAAACATTGACCAAGTACCACTATGTGCCAGATACCATATTAATTGTTCTGTGTGTATTTTCATATTTATCTGCCATAATTAATTTATGAGCATGTTTTTTGTCCCATTTTATTGGCAAGAAAAGAAGTACAGACAGAATAAGGTCTTTTTTAACAGGTGTACTGGGTGGACAAGCAGCCTGTGTTGCCCCAGTCTGCCTGGTTCCCACTTTTTCCTTTGGGACAGCACACCTAGCATGTTTGTTTGTTCAGGTTGTTACATCCTCAGAAATTATGCATATATTCAAAAGCTTCTTAAAGACAAACAGGGTAGGGACTGCACGAGGAAAGAGGAAATACACTTCTAAGCAAGGATTTAGGGGCCAAATTTACTCCCTGATGGAAAGTGAGGTATAAAACAGAACTTGGTTGCTTTGGAGCCAAGATGGTAAAAATGGACTCCCTTGCAGCTAAAAGGCAGGGCTATATGAATTTCGGAGGCTTCCTGGAGTATATTCTAAAAAATCACATTTCTTCATTCTGAAAAATAAATAAGGAGTTGACTGGAGCAGAACAAGAGAGAACTCCTGCTAGAGAAACTTTTTTAGGGTAGTGGTGGGAGTACAGGACTTTGGGAATTTGGACAGTGGCAGAAAGTGTGAAGAAAGAGTAACACAAATGGCAACAGACAATTGGGTCCTGTGGAGAAAAGCAAGGAAAAAGCATCTTGTCACAGGGGTGAACTTGTGAGAAGCCATGGTGAATAGGCAGGACAATGGGGCATATCTTCTCTGGGTGTCACCAAAGCCTTTGATTCATTGTGTTTAAGAAAATAGAATCTCAGGATCCCAAACTTACCATGCCAAAGGGAAAGTTAAGCTTAGGAACTGAGTCAAGCAAAAAATTTGCCTGCCTTTTGTTCCCAAGCAGATAGCTGCAATTTCACTACCCTATGTCATAGCCTCATACTTAAGTTAGTTTATAGCAATGATAAAAGGTCACATATCTCCCCAGATAGCCTTGCTCACAAATTGCTCACAAGTAAATTCCACGTAGGCCCCCAAATCTTTCAGAATACACATCTTCTCTATAAGTAGCCCTAAAACAGAGTTCTGTTGAATCTCACCCTGACAATGTAAGTTACCAGTTTATCTTCCATCGGTGTGGAACAAGGACAAGACAAGGAATTGCCTCTGCTCACCCCAAGACCAATGCATAATGTACTTCTTCCTCTACTCAGTCTTTTTACATTTATCTTATGTAAAATGTAGAAGTGCACTTCATCCTCTACTTAGTGATTTTACGTTTACTTTATCTTATGTAAAATGTAGATTTATGAGCTCAAGACAAATGCGTAATTGACTTTTCTTCTACCCCTCTTTTCACACATAAAATGTAGATTCACTCAGCACTAATCAAAGAATATAAACACTTGCGTCATTGCCTACTCTCTCCACCCCATTTTTCTTCCTTTTTCTAAATCGATGGAGACCTGCCTCAGACACTTCTTGGTTTACAAGTGTTAAGTAGACACACTTTAGAAGGAGTCTGAAGACTATGTCAATATTTATGACCCAGGAGGCACACAGGATGTGGAAGAGAAAGAAACTCATGAACCACTGCCAGAATCTCCCCACCCAGTGAAAGTATTTACGTGCGTTTTGTAACAAATTCCAGCCAAGCTGAAGTAAGGTTAGGGCCTAGTTTAAGAAACACTGCTTCATTAATGAGCACACGTGCACACACACACACACACACACACACACACACACACACATATGCACATCACTTTCTATCATCTAAAACAATTTTACTTTCTAACTCTCATTATCCTACAGGTGAAAAGGAAGAATAAGGAAGTGAACTAATCGCTGCTAAAGATAAAGCATCCCTCATCTCTAGTTTGTTCTTGATACCTGATGGGGCTGTTTTTGAGGAGGTAGAAATAAGGAGAATGTGGACCAAAAATGATAAGGTCACTTTCTTTGCAATATACAGCTTATTCTTATCACACCTTTTCGGTTCTAAATTGTCAAGAAGCCGCTGTATTACTGAATGCACTTAGTTGGTTATTTTGCTATTTCCTTTTCCAAGCAATTTGAAATGATCACATCGTTCTTCATTATCTCTCTGAGGAGTTCACATATTTCCTGTCTATCCAGTTTTTATTTGATACAGGAAGCTCATAAATAATAGCTGAAATTTTACAGAAATATTTAACGGTAATTGTTTCTGTGACTATATATTCAACCAGTTTCTCCGTCTGAAATAGAAGATTAGGGCAGCAACACTGCTTTCTGCAGTTGGCTTACAATTTCACATAGGTGAATAACTAAATAAAAGAAAGCAGAGAAAAGTAAAATTGGTAGTAACATTGACTGAATGCTTTTTCTTCCCATTGTATTGGACCCAGCACATGCCATTCATAGAAGTGTAATACATGTTGCAGCCAAGTGCAACAGAACTTTAAAGTTGAATTTTTTTTAATCCATAAGAATAAGTCCTTTCAATTTCCAGGGTAAGAAAACTAAACTTGATATCTAATCAGTTTTCTTCAAGGTACAGTAATCACTCTTATTGTCAATAGGAAG
Source organism: Rhinopithecus bieti (assembly GCF_001698545.2). NCBI lineage: Eukaryota > Metazoa > Chordata > Mammalia > Primates > Cercopithecidae > Rhinopithecus > Rhinopithecus bieti. The sequence continues at coordinate 587,613 of NW_016804209.1, read as the reverse complement.
AATATTTACTCTCAGTAAATCATAAAACCTCAAACATGAACTGGGCGCGGTGATACATGCTTATAGTATAAGCTACTTGAGAGGCTGAGGCAGGACGATTACTTAAGCCCTGGAGTTAAAGGATGTAGTGAGCTATGATCACACTAGTGTACTTCAGCCTGGCCAATGAAGTGAGATCCCATCTCTAAGCAAATCAATTTTTTAAATTTTTAAAATAATAGATAAATAACAAAAAGACTCTCAAACATGATCTGGGAAAATGAACAGCATAACCATACTTTGTAACAGCCAGCTCTGTCTTGGTACTGAGGTTCTTCAGTCACAGCCACTTGTAGATCTATTGTTTGAAGCAACATAAAGCAAAAGCCAACACAAACCCTGTTTTCATTTCCTTGTGACAAAGATGAATTGAGTGGCTGGTTTAGAAAATAGAAACCTTATGGTAGACTGAGAGGTTTTCTAGCCACATATGAATGACTAGAAAGTACGATGTATAATATTTCCACCAGCCAAATAGCTTCTTTCAAAGTGTTGTGGATAAAGTGGTCACAGAGTTCAGTTATCACAGAATTAGTGACATTGAACTTCAAATAAATCATGGTAAACAGACAAACAAAAAAGCTTACTGAAGAACACATGAAGAGGCAAGAGGTCCTGTATCACTCAGTCTGGAGTTATACACACACAGATCCTAAGGCTAGCGTCTGTAGCTTAAAAAAAGGGAATTTGCTAGATATCCACTAGTGTGTCCTTTCTTACTGCCCTTAACACTAAACCCTATCCTTTGAAGTTAAGATTAGTTGTGGACTCTTGGAGAAACCCTGGAGATCTTGTTTATTTGTACACAATAACTGATGGCTCTCAGATTTTTCTGCCCCCAAGGAGGATTTATGCTTCACAGTCCTGACCCTTGTAAGTAGGACATAACCAACTGATAGACTTTAAGTAATTTGAGAAGAAAACACGCTTCAAGCATTTTAAGCAATTCAAGAAGGAGACATCATTTGGTTACTAACAAATCAGCAGTTACTTTAATATGTCTGGATCTGTGCTGACCATCAACCTTGCCTTGGCAGCCTTTACATGCTCACATCTTCACAAGATTTTGGGCAGATGATGGTCCATTGAATGTAGCATAATGCACCAGGTGCAACAAGATGTAATTGGACTTCTAGGAAATCACAGAAGAGGAAACAACTATCTCTCTATATAAGAGGAAGCAAGTACCTCTGCATGAGATTCAAGAAGCACTACATAGAAAAGGTAGCTTTTGAAATCTGAGTAGGGATTTGCCAAGTAGGGATTGGAGTGCACAGATAGAAAGGCATTTCAGAAAGACAAGTCAACATTTGCAAATAATTTGAAGTATGTTTGGGAAATGGCAGGTAATTCAATATGGCTGCAATATAGCATTTATAAACAGGAATGGCAGAAAGTGAGGCTGGAGACACATGTAATAGCCACAATATGAAGGACTCAGCAACTACTGCATACAGCTTGATGGCTGCTGCCTTCAGTGGAGACAAAGTCATGTTCTTTCTCTTACTTCCCCACTTTGTTTCTTCCACCATTTCCTCTATGTCCACTCAGACACTTCATTTTCCTTATTCAATAGGATCTAGGTTTAGAATGGAATGAGCAGGATGCCCAGCAACTCTAGAGACAGGAATCTCCATCCTTGAATTGCTAAGAGCATGAGCAGAAACAGAAGTATTCCTGGAAACCATCTGTATTATGAATCATTGTTTATAAGCAGAAGCGATTTTGTTGAAATACTGGAAACAGAGTCTAACAGATGAAAATAGACAAATGCTTAACTTTACACACAAAGAACTGGAGTTTTTACTTCCAATCACTATGTAAAAACCTGCAAAGAAAATTACTCCAATCAATGAGAAAATACAGGATAAAATACAAAATCATAAGTGTTTATGAGCTCATCAGAGAGCTGAGATTGCAGGGCAACCTAACAGTCTGAATTTCAGAGGGGACAAGACTTGAAAGAAAAATGAAGCATATGAAGTGCCTCCACTGTGGCATATCATGAGGAAAAGAACTAATCCCTGCAAACATGGATAAGAAAAAAATCAGTAAAATTTTAACAAATCACTAAAGGTTCAGTGTGTATTAGTGTGTTCATCTGGAATAGCAGAAAGACCCAAACACAAGGCAATTTTATATTCCTAAGCTCATTTTCACAGGTTTCCCTGGAATGTTCATGAGAAAGATTGCAGGATGGACAGGAAACTACAAACAAAGCCCCTCTCACTGGGCAGGTAAGGGGATCATTGTTGTAGAATAAATTGTGCCCCACCAAAACTTTATACGTCCTGATGCAAAACTTGCATTTCCCTGGTGATTAGTGATATTGAGCAAAGCTTGAGGCATCACACTACTTGATTTTAAAATATACTATAAAGCTATAGTAATCAAAACTGCACAGTCCTGGCATAAACACAGACATGTAGACCAGTGGAATACAGAATAGAGAACCAAGAAATAAATTCATTCATTTATGGTCAATTCCTCTCTGACAAGGAAACCAAGAACACACAATGAGAAAAGGACAGTCTCTTCAATAAATGGTGTTGGCAAAACTAGATATTCACATGCAGAGGAATAAAAGTGGACCATTATCTCATACCACATACAAAAATTTATTCGAATTGATTATAGACCTAAACATAAGACCGCAAACTGTAATACTACTAAAAGAAAACATGGGGAAAAACTTTTCGACTTCAGTCTGGGCAATGAATACAACCCTAAAGGCAACAAAAGCAAAACTAGACAAATGGGATTGCATCAAACTAAGAGCTTCTGCACAGCAAAGGAAACAATCAGCTGAGTGAAGAGAAAATCTATAAAATGGGAGAAAATGTGTGTAAACCATATAACTGATAAGAGATTAATATCCAAAATATATAAGGAATTCAAACATTCAATAGCAAGAAAACAAGTAACTCAATTTAAGAAATGGGCAAAAGACCCAAATAGACATTTCTTGGAATAAGGCATGTAATTGTCACTTAATTGTCCTTCTGCCTAATTTTTCCCAGCTTCTCTTTGTCGACCACCACAATTTCATTCAAATCAGATTAGAATAACCCCTCTTTTAGAATTCATATATGTATATTATATATATATATTCATATATATATATATATAAATTCATATAATTCATATTATTTTGAGATGGAATCTCACTCTGTTGCAGGACTGGAGTGCAGTGGCATGATCTCTGCTCACTGCAGTCTCCACCTCCCGGTTTCAAGCGATTCTCCTGCCTCAGCCTCCTGAGTATCCAGGACTACAGGCACCCACCACCACGCCCAGTTAATTTTTGTATTTTTAGTAGAGATGGGGTTTCACCATGTTGGCCAGGATGGTATTGATCTCTTGACCTTGTGATCTTCCCGCGTCAGCCTCCCAAGTGCTGGGATTACAGATGTGAGCAACCGTGCCCAGCCGTGGAATTCTTAAATGGGTTCCTACCACTCTAAGTGTAAAAGCCAAATCTTGTTCTTGGTCTACAAAGCCCTATATCATTTGGCTCTGCTTAACCTTCCAGCTGTCCCTCTTTTGAGTCAAGCTTTCTCTCAAATAGGGTCCTATATATTTGGTATTCCCTCTGTTTGGAATTTTCTTCCACCAGATCATCATGTAACAAGTTTAATGAAAAGCCATTATTCACATATGTGAGAAAATAAGACACTTTAACTTCAAAAGTCAATGGAAAACTCTTGCCTCTGATCACCTGCCACCATTTCAATTTGTTCAAAACATATATATATCCCATTCTAATTTTTAAAAAGCTCATTTTCCTCATTAATTTTTTATAGTTCAATCAGGTTGTTAAAACCTCAGCCATCATGTCTCAGGTCTTCACTGACCCTCCTACCTAGTATGGTTGCCCAGTGCCACCACCGTCCCCACAAGCAGCATTTTATAACACAATTCTGCACTGTCTTCACAGCATATAAGATTTCCAAAATGATCTAGTTTATTTAGGTTTTTTTAATTGCCTAAATTTATCACATCTTCGTTCCCTAGAATAAGAACAGACAGGGTTTCTATTATGAAAAACCCGATCTTCTGTGTCTGTTTCCATGTCCCTACAGTAAAAATGTTTATTTTGGCTTTAAATATAGGTTCTAAATATCAAAATATGAGTGTGGTCTAGAAGTGGTTTTCTGCTGAATGCATTAATTTGCAATGGAAGGAACCTCAACTCTGTAAGGATCCCAAAAATATGTGGATAGTGCCAAGCATGAAGTCTTTGAATATGGAAAGACAGAGTCATTGCCAGCTTGATTTACTGTTGTAAATTCTCAAATGGCAGCCAACTTTGAGTTTTACCAGAAAAGGTTAAAAGATCTAAGAAAATATCATGATTCAATATCTCGCTAATGATTCAGAAATCCATGAAATTGTTCTCAAATGAAAAATGGAATTTGCGTTATTATTCCAGCAGTGATCACCAGAACACACTTAAAACAAAGTGATGTGACATGTTTTAAAGATTTTAAATGCTACCTAAAACAGGAGGAAAGTAAAAAAAAAAATATATTCTTACATAACAAATATTTCAACTAAGACTTAGGTAAAGAAAAAATACTATATTCTTTGTTTTACATTGTTTTATTCTTTAGGTATTTCCATTATAAAAGTAAATTTTACAGAGTGATTTAATAAACTACTTTAATTTAAATAGCTATGCTTTCTTTTCCCTGAAGACATCCCTCTTTTGTGATTAATGCTTAAAGAAAAGTAAAACAATTTCTGTACTAATCTACGGAGTGCTAGGAACCAGCAGCCAAGAAAACATGATGCAAATTTTTAAAGTAGTCCAAAGTTCAGTCCTCTCAGGCACTTTTAGGCAATCAACAGGAGATTGTTATGAAAAAAGGAAACAACAACAAAAAACTCTTAAAAACCTTATTTTTAAAGATCTATGCATGCACTGTGGTGTTAACACAACTTTACAACACTGCATGTCACGTCACTGGGCGAACAAGAGCAATTCCATAGAGCCATGAAATACTGAGTTTTCATTAAATTATTATTAGCTCATTAAAACCATCACACCTGATTCTTGAGTAATTAACATGACCGAGTTACGGCTCTGAAATAAAATGATGGGTAGGTGCCCAGCAGCAGTGATAAAGCCACCAGGTAAGGTAGTAAAGAGTAGCAGAATGCTAAGCAGCACTGGCATCAATAAGAAGGGATATTTTTGTTTGCAAAAGATATTAACACTTTCATCTGAAGCCATGACCTAAGTAACCTGGCATATTTAGTTTGCCACTGGGTTTTTTTCTGAACTAGCATGATTACAATAAAGAAATGGCATATTGGGCATATGTCCTCAGTATCTTTGAATGAACTAGCAAATTGAACTACCTTTTCAAACTGTTTTCTTTTCTTTCTCTTTTTTTTTCTTTTTAACTGAATAAATGTGAGTGTTTCTGAAAGTTCATGGACTCACAGCTCCAGAGACAGTTGCTCCTTATATTCATAAGCACTGATTCGTAATTGGTGGTATGGATGCTGCCCAGGAGATGGGTTCAGTCTACATGCTTGATAAGCTCTGGGTTTGCCAATGAAGTTGTTGACAAAGATGGCAATTAGCATCAGGAAGACAGCAGTCAATACAACAAAATCTAAGAGAACAGCTGAATTTCTGTATACATATATATATACACACACACATACAGGACTATAAATCAAAATTGAGGTATCCAGGTGAGATAATGGTATTGTTCAGATCATAGTGTAATGGCAGATACTATGTGCCACCTTGCCTTTTGAATCTTTAAAATTAATTTCTGTACTGGTAGAGAAAAGGTAACTTTAGAAAAAGTAGCACAACAAGAAGTGTTTTGTCCTCCTAATTAAATCAACAGTTGGACTTCTAACATCTCCTTTTTCCAGGTTCCTAAATACCACAGGCATGCATCTCTTTTTAAATACTCAAAATTTTAGGAAAAAATTAATGGGCACCAGGCAATTAGAACTGAAGGACACCATATTGAACTGAAAAGATTCTGATTGTAAACAGTAAATATAATATCATACAAAGGCTTCACATTCGCCTCTGTTTTTTTTCATAGATTTTTGGTTCCCTCATTCATTTTTGCCAACTCCTCCTCTACCCATACCTATTCAGTATCCAGTATGTCTCAAAATGTCAACTCACTCACATTTTTAGTGGAGAGCCAGGAGTCAGTTGCCTGTTTAGTGAACTGAAAAGACCACAAACTGAAATTAGTAAGAATTGAGTTTACCAAACCATACCTACTAATTCTAAATGAACGACCTTGAACAAAGTGTACCACCACCCTGAACATCTCTTTTTCTAAATGTAAAATGAGTAAAATAATATATGTATTGGGAAAAAAAGGATAATAGCTGTAGAAAGTATTGCCATTCAATAGAGTGGTTTATCAATGTTAAGAACATGATCTATAATCTGATCAAACTCTTCTGTAGATAATATATACTAATAGTAATGAGTTAAAATTTTATGCCTCATCAAATAGTGATTTTAAATTTGAGCACATCAAAACAAGTAAAAGTGGAGTAATAAGACTAGTTTAAAAAAATTAGAAAACAATTGTGGCTCTTCTAACTACTGTTTATTATACTCGTTCAAAAAACCTGTGTTGATTATGACACTTTGGAGAATTTTCTTTAGGAAATTTTGGGCTATCATCAGATAATGTGTGACATTAGTCAGTAGGCTAACTGTAGGGGAGGATATAATGAGTAATGTGAAATAGAAAATGATTTCAATAGCTTTAGCTTTAGTATTATGATCCATGTAATCAAATGATAAATAATCCCATGCTAGCCTCACCTCATACCAGGGGCTCTAATTTTTCTCTGCCTAAAGAAGGACAGATTATATTCTTCTTCTCCCTTACTCTACCTTGTTGTTAGAGATGGCTGATTGGCTTGAACTGGGACAGGTACATGCCACAGGAACTAATGCTATAAAAACACTATTTGAGAAATGCTGCAATAGTGAAAAATTATATTACGTTGATGTAGAATTTGTATTGGGTGCTTTATCTCTAATGCAAATACTTTTCTGCACTTTCATTAGAGTTTCATAAATTGAATGAAATTGAATAATGTGAAACAAGAAAGAACTCCTTTATGGTGACTCTAAAATAATATTATAGAACCCAGAGTCTATCAAATTATCTTGGTTAATTACATCCACTTAATAACATTGAGCCTTCATTGCACTGAAATTAACCACATTTTCTTTTGACTCTTAGAGCAATATGAAAGCTATTTGGCAGCATTATGAGTAAAACTGCTGATAATTATTGATACTATTTTTATACTTCTAATTATATATACAGAAGAAATAATTTAAAAGAAACAAAGAATCCTTATGCCAATATATTTATCACAGAGCTATTTATGTTTCTAAAAATATTGGAAACAACATATAGGCCAGAATAGATAAACATTAATATAAATTCAGGTTGATTCATAACATGGGAAATTATGCAGCCATTATAGTGTTTACAGAACTATACCAGAACATATGCTCCTTTTGCCATATTAAGTGAAAAAGTAATAATATATACTGTTAAACTATTATATACAATTATATAAGATTATATATACTATGATTTCAACTGTGTAAAAAATATTCAAATACAGAAGGTTAAAAGCAATAGATCAAAATATTAATGCTTATTCTTGTATAAAGAGAATTTTTTTCTATTTATTTGAACTCATGTACTTATTACTATAGTATATGTTCCTTCATAATTAGAAGCAATTTATAAACAATAAAATAATACGGGCATTATTGAGCTCCAGAAGAAAAGGAAGTTCAGGGAAATTTAATAATTGCCTATGTGTTCACAGAGTAAATCTCAGAGGAAAGTAAACTTTTAAAATAATACTGAAACTAGAGTGTTGGCAAAAAAATGTTTTTGATTTATTGCTGAGTTATTCCTCCTGTATACCAGAAGATCTAATAAGACTCTAAAAGTCTTTGAAACTTCTATATCAAAAGCATCTTTTCACCTCCTAAATCAACCTGAAATTTGAAAAAAAAATGTTCATGATTTTTTAAAACGTGCCAGTCTATGTACCATCTTTAGAATGCTTGCCATGGTATCTGATATTCCAGTAATATATCACTGTGCTGTGTCACCTAGTGAAGACAGACTGATGAGAGATCACTTGCAAGGCATTGAGTGGTTTCCCTAATACTATGTGGCTTGAATATATCCTTGACACTACCAATCACTGGAGAATAAATTTTCTGAAAAAAAACAAAACAAGACTTTCATAAGAAAAAAAGGCATGGTTTAATTTAAATGCTATATTATCTTAAGAGAAAGAAACATTAGCATGAGTATGCATAACACATAGAGGATACCTGATGATGTAAAACATGAAGCATGATTCTGAAAAGGAACTTAAGTTTAGACTATAAACTCAGTAGAAACCATTCCAAGCAGGTGAGAAACAATCATGAATAGGAAGGAATTCCATAGTCTTTCTAGCTAACCCATTTGATTCTGAATATACACCAGAGAAAGGAGGCTATTCTTTAAATAAAGTCAGTGAGTTTTACTTACTAATTCACATCATCTTTCTCTCTCTCTCAGGTGGGACAACAAAGGGACCTTTAGTGATAAGGAAATATTGTCTTCCCATAAATGGATAGGTTTTGGGAATCTATATTAACTTACAAAGTTAATATAGATAATAATTAACTTCCAAAGTTAATATAGATAATATAGAATCTATATTAACTTCCAAAGTTAATATAGATAATATTTATAAGGACACATATAATAAATGAGAAGCCAATTTTACTATATAAATTACATTGAGACAGCAAACTAGTGCCATTTGTAATTATGAGACCTGAAATATAGGTAGATGGTAGGTTAGATAGATAGATAGATAGATAGGTAGATAGATAGATGATAGATAGATAGATAGATAATCCTCACCCCGCCAAATAAAAAGAGTCTCATGTCCTGAGAAGTGACAACCTGGAACAATTCATGGAACCACTAATAGCTCCACTAATAGCTTTACATCCACAAGGATACCATGGGGAGTAGAGATAAGGTTTTCCCCCAGAAGTAGCTGGGAAAGGATCTCCATCATTGCCCAGATCCTTGCTCTTACTTTTTTCTCTACTTCTTTCTGCTTTTCAGTTTCTTTTTCTCTTAAAAACTGGCTTCCTCCCAGAGAGAACAGCATGGACTCTGGCAGTTTCCAGGCTCCCTTCTGACTGTCCCACTGCCATGCCAACTCCTTGGTTCTTTTTTTTTTTTTTTTTTTTTTAATTTTAAGTTTCGTGATAGCTGCAGGTTTGTTACATAGGTAAACGTGTCATGGTGGTTTACTGCACCTATTAATCCATCACCTAGGTATTAAGCCCCAAATAGCTATTTGTCCTGATGCTCTCCCTTCCCTCGCAACCACCCACTGGCCCTGGTGTGTGTTTCTTCCCTTCCTGTGACCATGTGTTCTCATTGTTCAACTCCCACTTATGACTGAGAAAATGCAGTGTTTGGTTTTCTGTTCCTGTGTTAGTTTACTGAGGATGATGGCTTCCAACTTCATTCAGGTCCCTGCAAAAGACATGATCTCATTTCTTTTTATGGCTGCATAGTAGTCCATGGTACATATGTACCACATTTCTTTTATCAGGTCTATCATGGCTAGGCATTTGGGTTGGTTCTATGTCTTTGCTATTGTGAATAGTGCTGCAGTAAACATACGTGTGCATGCATCTTTATAACAAAATGATTTACATTCCTTTGGATATACACCCACGAATGGAATTGCTGGGTCAAATGGTATCTCAGTAGATGCAGAAAAGGCCTTTATATAATTCAAAATCCATTCCTGTTAAAAACTCTCAATAAACTAGGCATTAATAGAATATATCTCAAAATAGTAAGGGCTAATTTATGGCAAACCACAGCCAATATCATACTGAATGGGCAAAAGCTGGAAGCATTCTCTTTGAAAACTCGCACAAGACAATGATGCCCACTCTCACCACTCCTATTCAACATAGTATTGGAAGTTCTGGCCAGGGCAATCAGGTAAGAGAAAGAAATAGAGAGTATTCAAATAGGAAGAGAGGAAGTCAAATTGTCCCTGTTTGCAGATTACATGATCCTATATTTAGAAAACCCCATTGTCTCAGCCCAAAAGCTCCTTAAGCTGATAAGTAACTTCAGCAAAGTCTCAGGATACAAAATCAGTGTGCAAAATCACAAGCATCATTATATTATCAAGAATAGACAAGCAGAGAGCCAAATCGTGAATGAACTCCCATTCACAATGGCTACAAAGAGAATGAAATACCTAGGAATCCAGCTAACAAGGGACATGAAGGACTTCTTTAAGAACTACAAACCAATGTTCAAGGAAATAAGAGAGGACTCAGACAAATGGAAAAACATTCCATCCTCAGGGATAGGAAGAATCAATATCATGAAAATGGCCATACTACCCAAAGTAATTCATAGATTCAATGATATTCCCATCAAACTACCCCTTAGTTCCAATGTGCAAATTTCTGGGTAGGATTCTAATAAGCCCAATTTTGCCCATTATTTCTCTCTGATTTCATCATCTATGGCCAGGCTGGCAGGGTCACTTCCAGAGCCAGGTTCTCTGTGGATTGAAACACTGCAAGGAAAGGTTTTCTATTTGATTGTTTTTGGTCTCTCATCTCGACTCACTGCAATTTCCACCTCCCAGGTTCAAGCAATTCTCCTGCCTCAGCCTCCTGAGTAGCTGAGACTACAGGCGCCCGCCACCATGCCTGACTAATTTTTGTATTTTAGTAGAGACGGTTTTCACAATGTTGGTGAGGCCAGTCTCGAACTCATGACCTCAAGTGATCCACCCACCTCGGCATCCCAAAGTGGGATTACAGGCATAAGCCACCGCACCCGGCCTCTTCTTTAGTCTTCTTGTTATCAGGACTAAATTTTTGGAACAAGATGCATTTGCCTCATACACGAAATTCCTCCACTCTGTGTTATATGGCAAACATATTAACCCCATGATAAAAGCATGAAGATGCCTGTCCAAAGTTTTACCTTTATTTTTCAATAATACAAGCCCTGTTTTCTTCCCTAACACTTATCCAGAAATCTATGGAATCAGCACTCATCAACCTTTCCACATGATGGCACAAATAAAAAATGACAGTATTTGTAAGGCACAAGGGGGTGATCAGACGAGCACGTGAGCAACCTGACATATGAGGCCCAAGTGTTGCAGCAGCCAAAGATGAGGAGATCACTGTCTAGCAACTCTGTAGCATCTCCATTGGCTGCAACCCATCATGCATCACTTGAGATGTTGTTAGAAATGCAAATTCTTGGGCCCTACTCTAGACCTAAGGAATCAGAAACTGGAAGCATGGCCCAGCAGTCTGCATTTAAACAAGTTCTCCAGGTGATTCTGACATACACTAATGTTAGAGAGCCGATAAACCAATATACTATGGAATACTAACTGGGAAGCTCTGCACTAAATTGCCCTCAAGAGTCTTTCTATAACACAAGATGATTGAAAGATGGCGAAAGAGTCAGGAGGAAAATATTTGGAATGACAGAGTTTAGAATTGGGGTGGTGTTAAAAATTCCTCACACCCAATAAGACATGCTCATCAATCAATGGTAACCATGCCAACAGTCAGAGTGGACACATGCAGGTGTGTACTGTTTGAAAAGACTCCCTTAAGACTGCAGGGCAATTGTGCTCTATTTTCCATGATTTTTGTATGTATGTACTAGAATTGGCCCTGGCTTGTCCAGGTCCCATTGTCTAACTACTCTAACCAATCATGAGAATTTGACAGCTAAGATATCACAGATACCCTTACAAAATCAAATCTTCCTTCGAGGGGTCCAGGGAGGTAACTAATGGTCCACAACACTAGGTTCTCCATAAAGTATTTATGTATATGTAACTCAGAACATTAATAATCCACAAAAAGAGATATATTAATATTGGAGAGTCACAAAACCTCTTCCTAACTTCTCTGTAACAGTGTGATTTTGTTAAGGATGAAAGGTCACACCACATAAGCCCAAAGCAATTCATGGCCAATGGCTTTTGCAAATGAGTAAACAGTTGAGAGATAATACATTGGTGACACTGCATGTACATACTGATTAATATCTTGCCTAATTCCAAGTTTATTTACAGAACATAAGTATATACAATACGCTTTTTCTAAATTTACTCTGCTTTGCACCCTGCTTTCCTTCTTTCTACAACTACATGCAAACTTTTGTCGTGCAAGCTATGTGAGCCACTTTGCAAGAAATATCTGATTGATAAATAAAACCATATAAAATATTTAAAACACCGAAAGAAATATAGCAAGCACTTTCATCGAGAGTTCTTGCCCTTCCATCTTAGTCCATTTCTGTTCCTATAACAGAATACTTGCGACTCAGTAATTTATACTTAAAAAAATATTTCTTACAGTTTTGAAGGTTGGAAAGTCCAAAGGTAAGGGACCCATGTCTGGTGAGGGCCTTCTTGCTGCTGAGACTCTGCAGAGTCTCAAGGTGGTGCAGAGAGTGATGAGAAGGGGTATACTGGCACCCAGTTGGCTTTTACTGGAGACCCACTCTCATGATAAATAACCTACTTCCATGATAACCAATTAATCCCTTAACCCAATGAGGCATTAATTCTTAAATCCGTTAATGAATTAATCATTCATGACAGCAGAGCCCTCATAACCCAATCATTTCTTAAGGGCTCCACCTATTAACACATTGTGGATTAACTTTCAACGTGAGTTTCCGACAGGAAAAACATTTAAACTTTAGTGCCATCCCATTCAAGTTATAATATTTATAAGCCTGGGTACCCTTCATACTAGCCTCCCCACCTCTAAGAGCCAAATCCCAAAAGTAAATAAGCCAGTTGTGTTTGGAATGTAGTTTGTTCCCTTCAAAACTCATGTTGAAGTTTGGTTCCCAGTGCAGCATTGTTGGTAGGAGGGCCCAAGTGGGAGGCATTTGTGTCCTGAGGGCAGATCTCTCATGAATAGATTAATGCTGTCTTGGTGAGTAAATGAGTTCTCACTTTCACAGGAACAAATTTGTTCCCATGAGTGTGCGTTATTATAAAGTGATGTTCCTCTCCCTGTTTGGTCACCTCACATGTCCGCTTCCTGTTTTATCCTCTGCCATGTTATGATGCACCACAAGAGCCCTCACAAGAAGTTGAACAGGTGCCAGCACCATACTTTTGGACTTAACAGCCACCAGAATCATAAGCCAACTTTTCTTTTTTTTCATAAAATTTTCATAAAAATTTATGAACTTTTCTTCATAAATTACTCAGCCTTAGGTATTCTATTATAGCAACACCAAAAAGACAAAGATAGAGCCCAAATTGATGCATATTTCTCTAAAAATTAAAGACTTTCAGCTGTGTTACCATTGGGCTTTCCCCTGTATTCATCTTACATTTTTTTTAATAATTGAGCTTTAATTTTGAGATTATTATAGATTTATATACGTTTGTAAGAAATAACATGGAAAGATCACATGTATCCTTTTCCCTGTTCCTCCAATGAAAATATTTTGCAACACTATAGTACAGTATCACAGCCAGGATGTAGGCATGGATACAGTCCAAATACAGAACACTTCCGTCACCGCAGGGATCCCCCTTGCTACTCTTTCGTAGCCACATTCTCTTCCCCAACAATGCCAGGCAGCAGCTGACCTATTTTTCATTCCCACAGCTTTACCATTTTGAGGAGTCATATATTATGTAACTTTGGGGGATTGACATTTTACACTCAGTGTAAATTACTTGAGATTCATTCAAATTATTGCAGATATCAATAATTTGTTCCTTTTTACTACTGAGTAATGTTCTATGGTATGGATGTACCAAAGTTTAGCAATATACTCAATGGAGGATATCTGAGTTGTTTCCACTCTGCGTATACTACCCAAAGCTGCTACAGACATTTGTGCAGGGTTTCCATGTTTGTTTTAGACATAGTTTCACTCTTGTTGCCCAGACTGGAGTGCAATGGCGCAATCTCTGCTCACTGCAACCTTGACCTCCCAGGTTCAAGTGATTCTCCTGCCTCAGCCTCCCCAGTAGCTGAGATTACAGGCACGTGCTACCGCACCTAGCTAATTTTGTATTTTGAGTAGAGACGGGGTCTCACCATGCTGGGCAGGCTGGTTTCTAACTCCTGACCTCAGGTAATACATCTGCCTCAGCTTCCCGGAGTGCTGGGATTATAGACGTGAGCCACTGCACCCGGCCCAGAGGTTTTTTGTTTGTTTGTTTTGTTTTGTTTTATTTGTGTGTATAGAGAGTTTTTATTTCTCTGGGATAAATTCCTATGTGTGCAGTAACTAGGTCATATGGTACTTACATGTTTACTTGTATAAGAAACTGTCAAACTGTTTTCCAAAGCATCTGTACTATCTTACATGCCTACCAGCAATGTAAAATTAATCCAATTTCTCTGCATGCCTATCAGCATTTGGTGTTAACGGTATTTTTTTAATATTAGTCATTCTACTAGGTACTCAGTTAAAACAATGAGGGGCACCTCATTGTCATCTCAATTTGCATTTCCCTAATGGCTAATGATGTTGATTTTTTTTTAATTTGCTTATTTGCCATCTGTATATTCCCTTCAGTCAAATGTCTCTTGTGTCTTTTACCCAATTAGGTCTTTGTTTTTCTTTCTGTTTTTAACTGTTGAGTTTTGAGAGTTCTTTATATAATTTAATTACTAGTCCTTTGTCAGACATGTGGTTTGCAAATATTTTCTTCCAGTCTGTAACTTGTTTTTTCAACCTCTTAACAGTGTCTTTTGTGGAGTAAAGATTTTTAATTTTGATGGAGTCCAGTTATAAATTTCCCCTCAAAATAGTTATGCTTTTGGTGTCAGTCTAAGAACTCTTTGACTAGATCTGAAATCTTTCTCCTCTTCTTTTTCTAAGTTGTATAGCCTTACACTTAACATTCAAAACCATAATCTATCTTGAGTTATTTTCTTATATGGTGTGAAGCTTAATTTTTTTCCCTTGCATGTCCAATTGCTCTAGCAGCGTTTGTTATAAAGGTTATCCTTTCTTTATTTAATTGCTTTTGCACATTTGTAAAAATAATCAACTGAGCATATTTGTGTGGATTTATCTGTTCTGTACCATTGATCTATATCTACCTCTCTGCCACTACCACACTGTCTTGATTACTATAATTATATTGTAGCCCTCAGTATCAGATAGAGTGGTCCCTCTCATTTTTTTCTTCATTTTTAATGTATAGTTTTTCTTTTTTAATAATAGTTTTAGTTACCTTGTGCCTCTATCCATATAAATTTTAGAATAAGTTGTCTATGTCTACAAAAAGCATTGCTGAGATTTTGAGCATGAAAAAATTTTCAACAACACTTAGAAAATAAAACACAGAATCCTTCCAAAATAAACAAAAATTGAACATAATTTCTGAAAAAAAAGAGGAAACTTTTTAACATTCTCTTCAATCTGGGTGTCTAGTATTTTAATTGATTGTGTGGATATAGCATTTCTTGCCTTAAATCTCCAAATTCATGTTCTATAGCAGAGTTTTAATATTTTTTACAGGTTGTAAAAACAGAAAGAATGTGTGACACAGGCCATATGTAAGGCCACAAAGCCCGAAACATATGTGTCTCTTTACAGAAAAATCTCACTAACCTCTGTCCTACAGTGTCACATATTTGCATTATCAAGAATAAAAGGAAATAAATTGTTACACACTTAAAAATATAAGTCCTTACATATGTATACATGTGCCATGTTGGTGTGCTGCACCCATTAACTCATCATTTACATTAGGTATATCTTCTAATGCTATCCCTCCCCTGCCCTCCCCACAATAGGACCCGGTGTGTGATGAGCCCCTTCCTGTGTCCAAGTGATCTCATTGTTCAGTTCCTACCTATGAGTGAGAACACGCAGTATTTGGTTTTCTGTTCCTGCACATTGTGCACATGTACCCTAGAACTTAAAGCATAATTTTTAAAAAATCCATTTATATCAGACATAAGGTATTTAGTTTCATTAGGGACAATAAAAAGTTGTCTTCATGGAGAAAAAATATGTGAGTCCTTTAACAGTAACTAAATTCACCAATATATACACTTCTCTTTTGTCAAGTGAAAATCACCAAGTAAATAAATCTCTAAGCTGCTGAATGTAATACATTAAAATTATGTTAACCAACAATTTAAATGTCTAATTTAATGTAGTTTGTAAACTGAAAAGCACTACCCTATCTATATACCAGGTGTTATTATCATTCACATTGTTAAAGCAAGAGAGTGTTATGAAAGCAGAATAGAGTACTTCTAACCACATGGATTCCTGAGCCAAGTGCTTTGAGTTTGAATCCCAGCTTTGCCCCTAACTAACTGTGTTCTAAAGCAAGTATCTTAACTTCTCTGAGCTTCAATTTCCTCAGCTGTAAAATGAAGATAAAGACAGTATCTATATTATAGTGTCATAGCAAAGATTAAACATATAAAGGGTATTGCAGTGGTTAAAACAGTTTCCTATGCAATAGGTCTTTCCTAGCAATAATGTTGTTATTTATATGCCACATTATTTATTCATTGTTAACATGGTCCAGAAATCAACAACTTATTCATGTCACCAATATCTTAGGAGCTGATTTTTTTCATGTTACTTTTTATTTATAACGTTTAAATTAAAGGCCGTGACATCATTATTCTTGCAACCAACATTGGTTAATAAACTAGCACAGCAGGCTGAGTATGGTGGCTCATGTCTGTAATCCCAGCACTTTGGGAGGCCGAGACTGATGGATCGCCTAAGGCCAGTAGTTCTAGAGCAGCCTGACCAATGTGGTGAAAGCCTATCTCTACAGAAAATACAAAAAAATTAGCCAGACGTAGGGCACCTGTAATCCCAGGTATGTGGGAGGCTGAGGCAGGAGAATTGCTTGAGTCCAGGAAGCAGAGGTTGCAGTGAGCCGAGATCGTACCACTGCACTCTAGCCTGGGTGACAAAAGCAAGACTCTGCCTCAAAAATAAATAAATAAATAATAATTATAAATAAAAATAAACTAGCACAGCAGTAGGCGCTGTGAGGGGAAGCAATGGTAAAACATATAGGTCTTGCTTTCATTAGAACTTCACAAAGGCTATCCTTGAAATTAGTACAAGGATAAACCTGAATATGTTACTCAATATAAAGGGATGTAAATAACACTTCTGTAACCTCTAATTGCCAACATACATGTTACAATACGGCTAAGTATATTCATATCAACAAAATGGATTTGTATTACCCATAAACTAGAAATCATAAAAATATAAGCAGAAAACTAAAAGGAAATTGCTCTGTGAATATGGAAATACCAAAAGGTTAGACTTTTTCTTTGCAATGTGAAATATTACCACAAGCTCCATGCTATAGAGATAAATCATAAACCTTCTAATTGTGCCACAAAGTTACTGTATAGAATTTTTATATGAAAATAGTGAAGTAGACATGAAAAAGAATGGCTGATTTGTCATCAAGTTTATAAATTGCACCCATAAAGGAAAACAAATTTATGACTATCAAAATTTATACTGAGCTGATAAATCAGAGTAGGGAGGCAAACTAAATATTTTCAGTGCAGGTTGAATCCCCCAGGGCTACCCACCTGCAGGCTAAAATGCAGTTAAACAGAAGAATAAGGATTTTTTTCTATAGTCATTTTTAGTATATTTGGTTGCCTCTCAAACTCAGATCTAATAACTCTTTTAAGTCTTGGTTCATTATTTTTAAGAGCTCAAATGTTATGTGTGCTTCATGGAAGAGAAAAGGAAACCTTTCTCTGTCTTCCTCCTTAACCTGTGCCCATTATCCAGTCATCCATTCTGATGAATGTCTTTATACCAAAGAGCTAAAAAAAACTTTTCCAGGAAAACATCTTTGAATTATGAAAATGTAGGAAATATAAACATACATTTGTCAAAAGGCAATTTCAAGTGGGTATCTCTAACATTTCCTACAAGATGTTAACTTTTTTGTAAACCAGTGAATGAAAAGATACACATTACGTTTCTATAAAATTCCTTTCATTCCGGATAAGCTATTCCACATAAGAAGTACTAGAAAGATGTAAATAAAGTTTCTAAAGTGTTATTTCCTATTAATTACATACCCTTTGTCACTAAAATCTTTAACTTTTCTGGCCAGAAGGCATGAGGCTGCTGACACTAGCATACAGTCAGAGCTAAACCAGATGGAGAGGGTTTTTAGATTTCTGCATATATTAAGCAATAATATTCCACTGGAGATATCCTCTACCTTTGTGCCTCGTAAATACTTCATTAGGGTATAACAGGAATCCTAACTTCTCTATAATAGAAAATACCTCCCAACACACCACATCTCTAGACAAAAGTCCCTCAATCTGGCTTTTGCTTAAATATAATATATTTAATCCTTTACCAGAGTCATACCATGTTCACTTTGAAGACCTCAAGGAGAATTAATACAGGGAGGAGTACTAATAAAAAGTTTCATGATTTAATAAGCACCAAATTTCACTTTGCTTTAAAATACAATTTTAAGTTTTAAATATGTGAAAATTTTTTTATAATAAAGTAATTAAATGTCTTCATTAGGCATAGAATTGTTATTGAATTGAATTTTCATAGTTTGTCAGACATTTAATGGTCAAAGTTCATTTGACCTAAATTACTTAATGATAGGCATACAGTAGCTAAGCACATTAGAAGATTTCTTTTTATTTGTAGAAGCATCCTCTTAAGCCTCGAATCTTTAAAAGACATTTTTCTGTCACCAAATTGGAGGTAGAGTAACTATGCAGTAATTTGTTGAAATATCTGAATACACTTAACACCATAAATGCAGAGAAGCATAACAGAAAGTAATTACAAGCCTGTATTTACATCTGATCGTATTAAGACAAAGCATACTGTAGAAGCAAGGGGTAACTACATAGTTTGCATTTAACAAGTTATCAGTCAGGCAGCTGTCATTCTGGTTAAGATAAGGGAGACACACATCAAATGTAAATTACTTTTCACCTCATTGATCAGAGTCAAAGAATATGCTTAAAAGTAAACAAAACCACCATGATGCTTCACTCTCCGTATGATAAAAGTCAAAAGTTGGCATGACCGCAGAAGAGAAATGAAGAATTAAAAACATAGGCAACTCACTCTTCATTCCTAGACAAATAATTTTCAGAAAGTCAATTCAATTAACCAAGTATCTACTAAGTGCCTACTATGGGGAAGGCAGAGCAAGCCCCTCTTCATGTAAAAGTTTATACTGTAATGAATAGGAAAGTGAATGAGCTAAAGAGTAGAAAAAAAGGAAGCAGGGAGACAGCTGATATGAGATTACAGATAACTGCATAACCCATGCACAGTGCCATGAAAATTCAAGGGAGTAACTGATCTTTAGCACTGAAAAACAGTGGGCAAGTGTAAATAGCTAAATCAGATCCTCAGTCTAAGTTTTAAGAAAATAAAGGCAGTGTAATATAGAAGACTTGCCCTTTTATGGGAAGGTCTGATTAAGCTATAGGTAAATCTGGAATCAAATGTCAAACAGAAGTCCATAGTAGGTCTGTTGACTACTGAGTAAACAACCCTAAATTAACAAATCTGATTTTTTCATCTCATGAAGTCCCTGCCAAATAACACACTAACATCACTTTAAACTTCATGGTTCTATGAAAATTATGGACTAAAATAAAAACTATCTACCCAACAATTCCTGTATCTATGGGTCTGATCATCCACATTTTCAAACAAAGATATAACTAGAGCAAGTTTTTATGAAGATGGAAGTAAATCCCTCAACCATGTATCTTTCATGATTATTTCACCTGGCACAATCTCCCTTTTGCGATACTGGTTCTGGGTTTTTTAACTCAGTTTAGTGTGTAGGTTGAAGTGGTTCTTTTCAACATGCCATCCATCTGGCCAAAAACGATTGTCTAAAGATTTCAATAAAATAAAAGTTGTCTGCATCGGAGAGTTAGGTTTAACTACATGTGACAGAGAGTCGAAATATGAAATGACAGAGGTATAGATAACAGAGATGTGGCTTTTGCTCTCGTGTGAAAGCCTAGAGGCAGCCAATCCAGACCTGGAAATAACAGTACTGAGACACAGAGTTCATAAGTACCCAGAATCCTTCCAGTTCGTCACTCTAGGACATCATCCATGACCTAGGATGAAAGTGCCTTTATATAAGAAAAAAGGGAAGCTTTTCTTACCGTCACATTCAAATTCCAGAAAGCTACAAGGGGAAAGAAATAAAGAGGATGAGGCAAAGAGCATCCATAAGTTATCATCCAGAAAGTTTCTTGAAGACTCTGACACAGCACATGTGCATCCCATTTCATCTTATTAAGCCAGTCTGAGTCACATGGCCACCCAGAGCTAAAAGGGAAGCTAAGGTGTGTCATCTTTCTTCCAGCTGGCCCTGTGTCAGCAAAACATCAAGGCTTGCACTAGAATGCAGGGGAGAATTGATATTGGCCTCTTCCATGTTGGCTGAAAAAGTTATCATAAAGTGACAAGTATCTTTGTCCATTGGCCTTTTCATAATCAGTAAAGTGCACTTTGCTAAGCTAACAAATTATTTAGAAACTTCATCCAGCAATTTCACTCCTGGGAACATATCCAGAGCAAAACCAAAGTATGAAAAATGCTACATGCACAAAGATGCCTAGACACAGTGTTATAATAGGGAAAAATGGAAAGTTAAATGACCAAAATTAGACAAATAGTTATGCAATATTTATGCAAAATATTGGATAAATTTATGAAAAATCAAGCAGCTTTTCTGTATACCCAGGGTCAATACAGAACACTTCTCTGATAAAGTGTGTGTGTGTGTGTGTGTGTGCGTGTGTGTGTGTGTGTGGCGGGAGGGGGAGTTTTTTTACCAACCAGTTCCCCAGCTCTCCAGATACCCACCGGGTTTCCTAAAATTCAGTTCAATCTGACACCATCTGCTTGGGGTTAATGCAGATTCCATAGGTTAGGAGTGCAGTCCCATAAGTCTGCCCCCTCTTTAGATGCCAATCTAAAACTTAGGTTGTGACCTGTGCCTCCGGCCAACCAGCTAAAAATTGGAGGCTCCTACAATCCTCTTTTGTATTTGATTATTTGCTAGAACAGTTCACAGAACTCAGGAAACCAGTTACATATTAGATCACTGCTTTATTATGAAAGGTTACAACTCAGGAATTGCCAGGTGGAATAGGTGCCTAGAACAAGGTGTGGGGGAGGGACACAGAGCTTTTATGCCCTCACCAAGTATGCCATCCTCTGGGTGCTCTATTGTGTTCTGTAATCCGTAAGTTCTCCAAAACCGGTCCTTCTGAATTTTTGTAGCGGTTCCATTACATTGGCATAATTAACTAAATCAATGGCTATTAGTGATTAACTCAACCTCCAATCTCTCTCCTTCCTGGAAGTCATGGAGTAGGTCAAAAAAATCTCATTCCTCTAAGCACATAGTTGGTTTCCAAGGCAACCAGCTCCTCATCCTTAGAGACTTACCAAAAGCCACCTTATTAACATAAACTCAGGTGTGGTTGAAAGGGACAGGTGCTCTTTTCACTTTTATCAATGTTTTAAGAGCTTTGGCCAGGAGCTGGGAATGAAGACCAAAATCCAGTCATATGCTGCACAACGTTTAGTCAATGGTGGATCAGTTATATGTATGCCTGTGGAGCCATAAAATTATAATGGAGCTGAAAAGTTCCTGTCACTTAGTGATGTCAAAGCAGTCATAACATGATAGCCCAATTACTTTACTTTTAATAAATTTATTGTAGTGTAGCATAAGTCTACAGTAGTGTGCTAGGCCTTCATATTCACTCACTAACTCACTCGCTGAGTCTCCCAGAGCAACTTCCAGCCCTGCAAGCTCCATTCATGACAAGTGCCCTGTACAGGTGGACCATTTTTCTCTTTCATGGTGTATTTTTACCATGTCTTTTCTACAGTTAGATATATTTAGATACACAAGTACTTACCATCATATCCCAGTTGCCTAGGGTATTCAGTATGGTAATATGCTGTACAGATTTGCAGCCTAGGAGTGGTAGGCCATACCATATAACCAGTGGGTATAGTAGTCTCCACCGTCTGGGTTTATGTAAGCACTCTCTGTAGTTTTCACACAATTATAAATTATACCTAATGACACATTCCTCAGAATGTATCCCTGTCATTAAGCAATGTAAAACTCTATATATTCCTTATTATATCACAATATCACAATGGAAAATTCTGCTTAGTAGCATGCTGCAGTAAAGTAAAATTATGAATTTTATGTAGATTCAAGGACTATATTAAGTGAAGGATTGTATAAAAAGCCTGTCTTAACTGGGGCTGCCATGATAAAATACCATACACAAGGAGGCTTGAACAACAAATATTTGTTTCTTACAGCTCTAGTAGCTGGAAGTCTGAGAAGAGGGTGCCAGCATGATTGGGTTCCTGGTGGAGCCCTCTTCCTGGTTTTCAGATGGCCATCTTCCCATTGTATCCTCACATAGTGGGGAAGAAAGAGAGTGAGAAGCAGCAAACTGGCGCATTTCTAGGGCTCCATCTCTATGACCTAACTACTTCCAAAGGACCTCATCTCCAAATATCATCACATTGGGGATTAGGGTTTCAACATATAAATTTTGGGGGGTCACAACCATTTCATCCATAGCAATACTTATACATTACTGTAGTAATTCAATAAGAATACATATGCATGGGAAAAATTTGGAAGGGTATTCACCAAAATAATACCAATGTCTATTTTGGAGAAGCAGGAATGAGAGTAAGCTTTTTTCTTTTCTCTTGTGTTTCATTTATAATGCAATTTAATATTAAAATATAGTACTAATCAAATGATTATTTGGATTTTTCCATTTTTCAATCCATGATATGCAAATTTTATTCAATTTTCACAATTCTGTGTAGTCATAGCTTTTAAGTGTAATACCCCATTATATGTGAAGCTTTCAGTTATATCAAATATAAATAACATCATTAGTTAGATAAATTGAATTTACAAAGAAGTAAAACTTTGACTTCTGCATATTGTATTTACCATACTGTTTAATTATTTTTTTAAAAATGCTGTTATTTGAAAACTAATTGCTCCTGTTAAAACTTTTGAATCAGTATGATAAAAGCTTTTCAGTTTTTAGTGAGACTTACATTTTTTTCTGTTTTATTAATATAAGGACTTGACTAAATATGAATTGCTCCTGCTAGTGTCATGCACATCGTTAGGAGCCTGGGGATTAACCAGCCCTGCTCAACACAGCCTGCACACATGTGCACCATTGGGGATCTGAAAACAGGCCTGCCCCACCCATTGCCATCATCACAGTAACTCAAGTGCACCATCCGGGGGCCTGGGGATTGATCTCTGTTTGTTGTGAACGCACTATCAAGAGGCTTCACAAAAGGCCTTGGTCATCCACCACAGTGCCCAAGTATGTCACCCAGGGACCGACCTGCTCCACCCATCACAGCCTACATTCATGTGCACATGGATGTAGGGGTCTATGGACGGGTCCNAGGCCTGCCCCACCCATTGCCATCATCACAGTAACTCAAGTGCACCATCCGGGGGCCTGGGGATTGATCTCTGTTTGTTGTGAACGCACTATCAAGAGGCTTCACAAAAGGCCTTGGTCATCCACCACAGTGCCCAAGTATGTCACCCAGGGACCGACCTGCTCCACCCATCACAGCCTACATTCATGTGCACATGGATGTAGGGGTCCAAGGACGGGTCCTTCCCACCATGCACTGTCCCATGCAGTGACCACCATGCAGTGAACACGCATATCATCTGAGGGCCTGGGAATCAACCAGTCTCTTCTGCCACAGCCTGTACCCATGCATGCAATCAGAGGCCTGAGGATAGGCCGGCCCTGCTTCACACCACCCTGAGCTAGTGCCCATGTGTCATCAAGGACTGGAGGATTGGCATGCCATGCATACCACCCAAAGGACACATCCACTCACCTGGCCCACTGCTGCCTCTGACACCTGAGTAAGTCCCTGAAGTCCCCAAAATTGGCCATCTTGGACCCACTACTACTGGTGTGCATCTATGTGTGCTGCCAAGAGGCTAAAGTACTGGCACCCTCTACCGACCACCACCACCACCACCACTGGAGCCCAAGGACTAGACCACCTGACATCCTTATTCCCAGTAAAGCTTCACTATAGCCTCCACTAACAACCACTACCCAAGCCACTAAAGAACTCACAGACGCCACTGATGCTGATTACAGCAAAAGAAATCAAATGGAGACTGCACTACTGCATGCACTGAGAATCAAAGCCAAGGCACCTTGCCCAACAAACACCATAGATATACCTATAGGAAAAAGTCTATCCCTACAAAAGCAAATTCATAAAATTGGAAGAAGCTACAGTGATACCAGGTATGCAGATATCAATGTAACAATACAAGAAATGTAAAAAAGCAAGGAAACATGGTACCTCCAAAAAAGAAAGCAATAATTCTCCAGCAACAGATTCCAACAAAAAAGAAATCTGTGAAATGTTTGAAAAGGGATACAGCTAAACAATACACAAATCAGGAAAACAATCTGAATAAGAATCAGGAAAATAATCTGAATAAGAAATTTGCAAGCAATAAATATCATTGAAAATAAACCAGAAATCCTGGAACTGAAGTATTCAATAAATGACATAAGATATATAATTGAGACTTTCAACAATAGACAAAAACAAACATAAGAAAAAATTTCTGAAAATGAAGATAAGCCTTTTGAAATAATCCAGTCAGACAAAATGAAAGAGAAAATATTTTAAAGGAAGAAGAAAGCCTACGTCAAATATAGGACATCCTAATGTGACCAGTGTTTCAATCTTAAGTTTTCCAGAAGGTGAAGACATGAGCAAAGGCATAGAACACCTATTTAACAAAATTATAGCAGAAAACTTCCCTCAAGTCATGCAAGAGATGCAGGAATCCAGATTCAGGAAACTCAAAAATCCACAAATAGAATTAACCCAACAGGGTAAACAAGAAATGTTTAAGGAAGCCCTACATCTGGAAGCAAAAGGTCACTATCTACCATCAATACACAAAAGGAAAAAACTCACTGGTAGAGCAGACACACAAATGAGAAAGAGAAAGCACTCAAATGTTACCACTACAGGAAATTACCAAGCCACAATGATAAACAATGAGAGAAAAAAAAAGGAACAATGGATATACAAAACATACAAAAAAAAATTTTTAATGGCAAGAGTAAGTCCTCATCTAACAATAAAAACATTGAATATAAACAGGTTAAGTTACCCACTTATTAGATACAAACTGGATGAATGAATTTTTTAAAAGACCAACCATGGGCTTCCTACAAGAAACTCACTTCATCTGCAAAGACACATATAGACTGAAAGTGAAGGAAAAAGGTATTCCACACAGACAGAAACTGAAAATGAGCAGGAAGAGCTATACTTATATATGATAAAATGGACCTTAAGTCAAAAACAGTAGAAATGGAAAAAGCAATTCATTATATAATGATAAAATGAACAATTCCACAAGAGGATAAAATAATTTAAATATTCATGTTCCCAGCACTGGAGCACCCAGATAGATAAATCAAATATTATTAAATCTAAAGGAAGAGATAGACTCCAATACAATAATGGTTGGTGACTTCAACACCCCACTCAGCATTGAACAAATCATCTAGACAGAAAATCAGAGAAGAAACATTGGATTCAAGTTGCGCTTTAGACCAGGTAGACCTAATAGACGTTACAAAGCATTACATCTAACTGCTGCAGAACACACAATTTTCTGATCAGCACATGAAATATTCTGCAGAATAGGCTAAATATTAAAATACAAAACAAGTCTCAACAAATTTTAAATGATCAAAATCACATCAGACATCACAATGGAATAAAACTAGAAATGAATAACAAGAAGAACTTTAAAAACTGTTCAAATACATAGAAATTAAACAACATGTTCTTGAGTGAGTATTGGGTCAATAAAGAAATTAAGAAAGAAATCAAAAATTTCTTAAAACAAATAAAAATGGGAACATATGGATTGGCTCTGTGTCCCTGCCCAAATCTCATCTTGAATTATAATATACATAATCCCCACGTGTCAGGGGAGAGACTCGGGTGGAAGTGATTAGATCGTAGGGGCATCTTTCCCCATGCTGTTCTCATTAGCCCTGATGATTTTGTAAGTGTTTGGCAGTTCCTCTTCCTCTCTCTCTTGCCACCTTGGAAGAAGGTGCTTGCTTCACCTTCACCTTCTACCATGATTGTAAGGTTCCTGGGCCCCCCCCCCCCCCCGCCCCAGCCATATGGAACTGTGAGTCAATTAAATCTCTTTCCTTTGTAAATTACCCAATCTCATGGAAGTTCTTTATAGCAATTTGAAAATGGACTAATAAAGCAACATAACAAAACCTATGGGATACAGCAAAAACAATGCTAAGGAGAAATTTTACAGCAATAAATACATATACTAAAAATAGAAAGATTTCAAATAAACAACCTAATAATGCACCCCAAGGAACAAGAAAAACAAGAACAAACCAACACCAAAATTAGTCGAAGAAAAGAAACAATAAAGATCAAAGCAGATCTAAATAAAATAGAGGCTTAAAAAAAAACCAAAAACAGACAAATCAAACTAAAATTTTATTTTTTGAAAAGATAAAATTGATAAACTGCTAGCTAGAGTAACCAAGAAAAAAAAAAAAAAAAAAAAAAAAAAAAAAAAAAAAAAAAAAAAAAAAAAAAAAAAAA